>NC_084715.1:2476287-2779937 GCF_033807575.1 Cydia pomonella | reverse complement strand
CGCTACTTGCCACTAGATGTCACAAGTGTTGCGACTGACGAAAAGTGTATTGCTTAAAAATGTAACTAATATGACAAACAGGAGGGGAAAATAGAGTTATTTTCGTTCATCGCAACGTCTATTGTCGAGTAGTACTGATAAATCCGCTACTTGACGCTAGATATCGACTACGAAAACAATAATCGTTTTGGTAAGAAAACTGATGTATGAAGTGAGCACTCTATGCTTACTTATTTCTCTATGGCCCGAGACAGGTATAAGATCTCTATGACATGATGTTTGAGACAAGTACTTTTTTCCGTCCGTACAATAGACTACACAGTCCAAAACAGCGATACAAAGACTGTATACTTCTTATCATCATCATTTATTTTGACGACCGGTCCGGCCTCGTGGGCAGTGACTCTGCCTATGAATCCGATGGTCCCGGGTTCAAATCCTGGTAAGGGCATTTATTCATGTGATGAGCATCGATATTTGTTCCTGAGTCATGGGTGTTTTCTATGTATTTAAGTATTTATAAAATATTTATATATTATATATATCGTTGTCTAAGTACCCTCAACACAAGCATTATTGAGCTTACTGTGGGACTTAGTCAATTTGTGTAATAATGTCCTATAATATTTATTTATTTATATATGTTGAGAGTTAGACTCTTGTCGGTGGAGCGATTTCCATGTATGTCGCTCCTCTGCCTTCTCCTCTCCTTGACAGCCTGAGCCCCGATATTACACAACGTTAAGTTTTTCCTTTATTTGATTCATACGCTCTCCATGATCTTCCCTTCTTTTTCTTTGCTTCAAATCTCCCTTCTGTAATGTATACTTTTAAAAGTAAATCATAATGAAAACATCGCGCTAATTGTCAAATGCTGTCCACCGAACACGCAACGTTTACCTATCATAGAATTATGGTTTTATTTTGCGGAATTTAATTAGTAATGCCGGGCGGACCCGACACTCCCAGAATTGGATTACTTAGGCACGGGCCGCGGGCAAGGCGGCTGCGTCATGCCATTTTAATTAGTTGTGTAAACAATTTTTATCGTGTGTGGATAAGGGCATAGATAACTTGTGTTTTGAACATAGATAGTAGGAGCGAGTACTCGGAGTAGGATTGACGCATTTGAGATGTGGTGTTGGCGCAAGATGTTGGGGATTTCTTGGACGGCGTTGACGTTGACGGATTTAAAAATCCAGTGACGGTTATCATCCATTTGTCTTCAGCGGGTCCTTAGTTACTTTAGACACGTAGCCAGACGCGAGCTGAACACCTTCGTAAAGCGCATTATGTTTGGCGTGTTGGATGGAGGACGGGGTAGTGGACATCCACCAACCCGCTGGGTGGACATTGTTAAGAAGGCCTGCCAGGCCTACACAGGCGCCTATTATTAGGAAGGCGGAAAATCATGCAGAATAGAGAGCCTTGGTGCCCAAAATGATCTCATGTGGTCGCGACCCTCAGTCATGAGAAAATGAAAAAGAAGAGGTAGGATCGTATAGGTGTGCTATACCGCTTGGGCCCGTGAGGGACAGAACATAAGCAATGCGACAAAATTAAAAACACGTTTTACCATTTCTGACAACATACCAAAAATAACCTACGTAATTTGGTCAGGTTATTTGTTGCCCACCAGAAGTCATACAAAAATTTACGGTGGGGAATAAAAAAATTAAACTGTAACAAGGACAAACAATAATAACGTTTTCTCTGCTACTCCAACTGAAAGATGCATAAGACTATTCCGTTCTGTCAATTCCTCCCATCGCTCATACAGGCGCAGTCACACCTCTCGGTTGGCCCAGAACCGATTCTCTGCTCAGCAATTTAGAAAAAGCGAGAGCAATCGACTAGTGGAAATTCGTAATATTAAGGACATGAATACTCGAAAACTCTAATCTAAAGGTTCAACAGCAAAACTGCTAGGGAGCTTCTAGGACTCAAAAGACAAAATCTGCGCGGTGACCAGAATATTGACTGGACACTGTAAGTTGAACAAACACATGTACAATGCGATGCGATGCACATCCTCTGGTCCTGTGGACCACTAATATCAAAAAGAAGTACCTACTTAGAGCAGCATGTATTGCCCTATGAGGTACAGAACATTACGGCCCAAAGAATCTGGAACTTCCTGGATTCAACGGGTATTAGTAATGAACTTTAAAGGGCCGTCACAATAGATCATTGATTGATCGAAGTGACACTAAAAGGCCCGCCATACCCCCAATAATAATAATAATAATAATCAGGGCAGCTTGTGGCGAGCTGAATGGGAAGTGACGTCCCTTGGGTCCCATGCCCCCGAGAGTCGGACAGGCCCCTCTCTCCGGCTTGCCTTGATTGGCCGGCTGGAGTGAACACTGAGCAGGGGCCGCAGGACTCTCATCTCTGGCTTGCCTTTACCGGCCGTCCAGAGTGGGGTGTCAGAGCTATATGCTCGCAGGGTGGAAGTGAAATATGCATAAGACGCGAGTTGGCACAGTGGTTGCTGACAGTCACTGGGTAGAAAGCGGCGCACACCTCTCCACACCCTGAGCCGCTCACGCAATGTTGTCCCCTTGTCGCTCAGTGCGAGCGGCCGTTTTCGGGGACCCATATTGTGAGTTGACGAGTCACCACCTGTCCATTTTTTCGTGTTTTTATAACATATGATCAGGGCAGGCGCCATAGTCACCTCCATAGTCTCGGTTACCAGTCCACTAGCAACTCAACCCAATAGCCCGGTTTCTTTTTGTACCTTTTTCTTACAATAGTCCTACACTAACCGGGGCTTGTCCTTGGGTGCACTGCTATAGTGTGAACAGGGATAATCGTCGGTTAGTGTCACATTACTTTTAGAGTAAATTGTCTTATTACAAGGGACCTCTACGTGTTGGCTTCGGCCCCACGCACGCCTTCAAAATGCCCGGGACCCCATGGTCCCGAGAATTTGTAAGAGACATACAAATAATAATAATAGCTCAATAATGCAGCATCAGTTACCATCCCAACTTCACCTTAAGATGGGTTTTTGTCGCAGCAGAATCTTCTTAAGCGGTTTTACTGTCTTTATTTAATGTTTATACATACCTATCCAGTTCTTATTTCCCCTCGTTAACCACGGATGTACCTTTATCCAGTAAATTCGTATTTGGATTTTGTACGGCCTGAATTACGAGCAGGATTACACGATGATTAATGGGTGACAGCGTGCGAATGTCGGTCACAACCTTAATTAAATATAGTTTGAACGTTGCCTAAATGCCGAGTGTAAGCTTGGCCATATATGTAACTGCGATTTTATAGTTACATTTAAACACATTACACGTTTATAGTTGAAATTAGGGACTTGCTAACGGATTTTTATCTATAAAAAAACATGATTTGTGTAATTCCGCTACCTAAAGGTTGTCTGGGAGAGATGGCGTTTTAGCGATAAGGCCGCCTGTTGTTTACCTCTTTTTAATGTGCTGTATTATTTGTATTATTTCTGTATTGAGAAGTGCAATAAAGTATTTGTATTGTATTGTATAATTTGCCTTTTTTACCTATTTAAGTAGTCAAATATCTGTTGGATATGACGCAAATAAGAGCTTGCGACATGCTCTGTACCCCTAGTGTAAATTTATTCGATAGCGTGACGTGACGTACGCGTTTGCGTTAAGTATCGTTTTGTATAGGATTTTGAGTTTCCAAAACGTTCCGCTTGGGGCGCTGTTTCTAAACGCTATCGAATAAATTTACACTGGGGGTTTTGTATGCTTTGATTAACATCAAAATTGCAAGTAAATATGAAGAGATTCATATAGATCGTGTCATTCACGATGACGTGTGCCTTGACTCGTATTGTCATGTTATTAAAGGTTAGATTTGGCGAATCCGCGCGTCATCGTGGATGACACGTACTATACAACTATTTGTAGTTGCCGTGTCTTCTAGTTAAAGTTAGAATTTTTCTGTGAACCACTCTACTACGTGTTGGCTCGAGTACTCTATTATTGCTGCACCCGACGCCAACGACCTCACGCGTGTGGGCGGAGCTTATACCCCTCACCGCACCACCCGTTGCAAAAGATCGAGCTCGCAGCGCCCTGCGTTCGAAATAGAATTTTGCTTGCTCACGCGCGCAATGCAATACAGGTCCGTCTAGCATAGCAACACGACTTGCCCTGCACTGACGACCCGAGAGCGGGGTAACGGTTGGAGCCTAGGCGGGATTAAGGCTTATTTTTTTAAGAATCGAGAGATAGCTTTATGAATTTCCAAAAAGCAAGAAAACCAAATCATTGCATAGTGTTTTGTGAGAAAGATTGTAAAGTTTCATACATTTTTGATAAAAGTCGCAGTAATAATAAGGATACAACATTTTTTTCGCAGTTTTTAGCGCTGTTTGAAGTGACTTAGTTGTTATAAAAACCAGAGTATCATAAAAACAAAACGTACATACACCGGCAATGGTAATTTTGAACTCATAAAAAAAAAATCTAGGACCAAAATCCAAAGAGAGAAATGTCAAGAAAGTTTGTACGAAAAAATGACTACTGACGTTTTCCCAGGAAAGTAAAATTATAAATTAAAATATATGCGAAGGAACTCTGATTTAACAAAGCCTTTGGCCACGGTTATAAGCCGACGTGAATCAAACGTTGCGTGTGCCCATGGTTGTAATTGAGCGGTTTTCCCGGTACGGCGCGGCCGCACAAAGTGAATAAATTATCAGCCCGTTACTTCGTGGGTTTAATGCTATACACGTGGGTACTGTAACGTTCCTGTACACAGCGTCACGAGGAATCTGGAAGCTTTAAACCACTCATTTCTGAGGACATAGGGAGGAAAAAATGGAAAAAATGTTATGATGAGTCACTCGCGCGACATGTTTCGGAGAGCGTAGGTCTCCTTTCTCAAGTACGCGATTTACGGCCGTCGTGAACGCTGCTCGCATTGTTATTGCGTCAGAAAGGAGACCTAAGCTCTTCGAAACATGTCGCGCGAGTGACTAAAAATACGTGAGTGTAATCCGTAGAATTATTTAAATGTTAGTATGTCTCACGACGGTTTAAATTCGGTTATAATGAGTATTACGTGGTTAGGTAAATTTTGCCAAAAATTTTTTTTTTTTAAATTGGTATTAACTTTGAAACTAGGCGAATTCCAGAAAACTTTAAAGGAGTTTTGGTCTAAATGGGCATGATCTGGAATACACTGTTAAAATCTTTCGGGTTTCGGGGGCACGCACGTTGGTTTTTGTGAGTAGAATTACCTAACCTGAGTTTGTATACCTATTTAAAATATTGAAATAAGATGAGAATTCTAATTTCAACGAGTTTTTGGAAAATATTACATTTTTGGTACAAGCTTTTATCGCTGACTATACGCGTAAATACTCATCGAGACAGTTCTAAAAACCCCAAACACAATTAGGTTGCATTGTTTTATCATAGACTTCCCATGGCCTCCTCCTGTCTTTATCATCAGATCAACTCGACGATACCATAATATTGCATTGTCACCCGACTTACATAAGTATGCAAAATTTCAGCTCAATCGGAAACCGAGACGTGGGTCAAATTTAGCTTCCAAGATATTTGACCCACTTTGACTGTCCATCGGTGGATCTTATTACTAAAGGCATAAGTTTCACCTATGGGAAGAGTTGCTGTTTATACATACATAACTACTAACCGGGCAAGTTCAATAAAAGCTTGTAATAAAATAGCACTGGCACTTTCATCTATACTTGCCGCAATACTAACTGGCGACTGAGGCCATAATGCCATCTTTTTCACTCCTGGTTGATCTTAACAATGGTAAAAGAGATAGCATTATTACCTCAGTCGCCACTTAGTTTTGCGGCAAGTATAATCACATGTTGGGTGCTTACTTGGACCAATAAATACATCAAGCGTACCTGCGTTCGGGAAAATCTCGTGGCACTAATGGAGGGCAAAGTGTGTGCATTAATTTTAATCCGTTCGATGGACGCTAATGGACTTTTGTTGTGCTCCGACACCCACTCACGGACAATGGGTGTCTTGAGTTTGAGATATATCTTACTATAAATAGCCTACGTATAGTAAACACCCCTATAATGGAACAGGCACTAGTAATGGGATGGTATATAATAGACAAATCCTGTAAAACAAGTATTTACCATCAGTTTTTAATCGCTGGCAACATTTTACCATAAACAAGAGCCAAAGAGCTGCTTAAGTTTAATTTTTCATTGATATTTGTTAATAAAAAGAACAAGTTAATATGTATAAGTATAGTAGTTTTATAACTCAGCCGAAAACTACATAATGTATGTAGTTTTTAGACACATTGCGTTTTCCTATTTATGCCGTCCAAAGAAAGTAGTTATTGGAATGTAATGGAACAGAAATCGACAAAAAATAAATAATCGCCCCAAGAATGCTATTAAGTGTGTTAGAATCAAGTTTAGTACCGTGGAAGAGATCCCTTAGAGGGATAAGTTCTCCTTTCTTGTAATTAATTAACTCTGAATTAAAGACGAGTATCAGTTGTATAGTCTATATACAATAAAGCTTATACATATATATTAAAAGGGTTTTCTAAATCATTGCCGAAAATTATTTTGCCAAATGTCATTTTCCAACCAAGTTTTCGCATAATTTCATTTCTTCGAATATACAAGTAGCATCTCAACGTAATAATTCGTATTATTAGGTACCCAACCTAACAGTTAGCAATGTATGTTTGGAAAACAACTTAAACATACACTTTTTAAAACATAATGTTGTAGGTAGCAGAATGACTTTTTGTAATCTAACATCTTTCGATGCAAAAAAAACGTCGGTTCAGGCGCACGCCGGCCGCTACTGCAGCACGCTCGCTGGGCTAGCTCGGCTTCGAGCGCTGTTAGGTCGCAGTCTCGCAGTTCACCTAACACACTCCTCCTCGCTTCGCTCGTCGTCGCAACTATCTTGTCTCTGTCAAATGACTAGACGTTATCTTTCGCCAAATAAATGATTTGGCGAAAGAAATGTAAACCAAATGTTATATGTTAAAATAATAATCTACTTAACAATTCTATTAAGTAAATCGTTGTCACATAGAAAGTTTACCGAATGTTGGTTGTCAAAGTAAATCATCTACGAAAAGTTGGTTGCCAAGTGAATTTCTGTCAATAAAACTTTAGCGAAAAGGCAGAACATGATATTTAAGAGTTATTTTATCATAGAATCTGGTCACAAAATTTCACGAGAATCGATTGAAAATTGCGACCTGTAGAGGAGAATATCCGGACATACGAAAGCAAATTGCCTGAGTTAACACGGAAACTTTCGCTAACGCTTTAGTCAATAAAAGACAAAATCACCTGCGTAAACACGCACTTCACCTTCATTTTCTGTTAAAGCAATTGTCCGATGAAAAAAATAATAGCACTCGTTTGAGTGTCATATTGGTTCCCAAAATCCGGACATAAATCACACCTCGGAGACAAAACATGCCGTTACATACTGAAAAGCTTTGATTAACCCATCATGACAATCAATCAATTAGTACCTTTATGCCTGGAGCCGCAAAGTTCACAATAATCTGTCAACTGTCTACTGTCAATGATCGCGTGGGGAAAGGGAATAAAAGTAGCGGACATCGCGATCGTCATCGATCATTGCTAATGACGCGGCGGCTGTGTTTTGTTTTGGTAGCGAATGCGTTTGAAAATTATGCATTTGATATATGGAACATGGTATCAGAAACAATTGGGCAAGCTTGTCATTTCAAAACTGTTATTGTCAATAACGCAAAATGGTCACGTTTTTTTCTAAAATTGCTTTACATGTTTTATTATATTATGTTGGCTTTAGCAGTATGCGTTGGTCAGCCAACGTGCGCCTTAGTTGAAGCTCCTTGTTATGAAGAGAAAAATGTCGAGCAATTTGCGACTTCAAAACACGTTTCAATACATTGAATATATGTCTCACAAGGAAGGGTGCCCAACTGTCCGACTCCGATTTGATTCATTTTGATATATGTTATAGAGTAGTCTAAAATAACGGACACGTATTTTTTTAGCTGCCCAAACTCAACCTATTGGGAGAAATTGTCCTCCAAAGTACTAAAAAGTTACTAAATCTTCTAACTCCTATAGAAAGTTTAGTGATGCTCAAGCAACTTGCTAGTTAATGGCTTGTTTGAGTATATGTTTGAGAGCAGGAAAAAATAATGTACACATGTTTTGTTATAATCATCTGCTTAAACTCAAGTTTTCCTGATGGAAGTTTTGTTGCTTAAATTACAATTAAGTGTATTTTTTACAGAGTACGAATATAATTATAATCCCAGCAGCGTAGGTTGTCCTTCATCAACGTTGCAAAAGGAAGAATATTATTACATTTCCTCGATACCTTGTATTTTATTTCAACATTTCCTCTTTCATGAGATGAGAGTTCATTACATACCATTGTTGAGATTTAAGTCACGTATAATTTTAATATTGCTGTTACAGAAAAGAAATTACTACGCCGGTAGAGATGTAAATATTAGGACTGTCAACCTGCACAATAGTTATGTTGTTTGTCGCTATTGTACGATTGGACCAGCGCGAGCCATTTATAATCCTAATGGACTCGGGTATGTCCTTAAACTACCTCCAAAAGATAGGTATGGGCACTGTGAATGTCATCTCGCTTTGTGTGGTAGGGCACAGCACAGCGGATGTCATACCAGATCTAGAGCAGAGCCCAACTGGGGAAGTACCTCCACCTTACAGAAAACTGCAGCCAAATAACGCTAGACTCTACTCATAGTGTTGTGTTCTTGCCGGTGAGTAAGGTTGCCAGAGCTCAACGAGGGTGCGGAGTGTTAGGGTCAGCAACGCGCATGTAACTCCTCTGGAGTTACCGGCATCTATAAGCTACGGAGACTGCTTACCATCAGATGGGCCGTATGCTTGTTTGCCACCGACATAGTTTATAAACAAATCCAGTAACTGTCGCCTTTTGTAATTCATTCATGGGGTTCATTTGCGTCAAATCCGGTAGTTCGGATTTTTTGCAGACTTATTTTATGATGTTGGCTCATAAATAATCCAAGTTTGTGACCTCGAGCGCCGAACGCAATATAAAAAAAAACCGAAAAAGTCCTTTAGGGTTATAATCGCCCAAATATAAAAAAAAAATTGCGTGTTTTCGATTTTTGACAAAGCGTTCAGCGCTTGAGGTCTCAAACTTGGCTTATTCATTGGGCCAACATCATAAACAAGTCTGCAAAAAATCTGAATGTGTCCATTGTAGATAGTCAAATTTTTCCTTAAAAAAGTTATATAACAGAAAAAAGCGTGGTTGTTTTACTTAAATATGACGGTGAACGATACATTAACTTTTACTGATTGTGTAGGCTTGGTCCTGTTCACGTCATGAATCACCTGTATGAAAAGTATAAACTGAAATAATTTAGGTATGCCGTATAATAAATACGGACTCCGCCACTGGAGGGCTCGGTCAATTTTCTTTAGTATATAGGACATCTATTTGAGTTTATAATAACAAACTCAAATTAATATCTTAATTCCAACACATTTTTGTTGACTATTTTTCTTCGATTACTTTGCTTAATACTCGTAAAAATAAGATTTTCTCTGGTAATCTTTTAAGCATTAAATTAATTTAAGTCGCAGACATGTCACCTTAGTGTCTTCGAATTATTGGATTAAATGTATTTATATTTCGAAGATATCCCAAGAGCCGATGGATTAATCATAAATATTCACCAGGCATCAAATAAGTGTGTTAATTCTGACTTGTAATATGATCTAATCCTTGATCATGAATGATATGTATTGTATATTTTAGCTATATTATTCAGCAGGGTGTTAAGCGTCTCCAGCAGGCATGGTTCTCCATACAAACGTTGTTACGCCCTCCTTTTAAAATTACTAGCTAGATTGCTCTGAAATTTAATACTTACAATAGGACAAGGTATATCTTGGGCTGTAATTAGTTTATGTAGCTTCAGATACCATAGTTAAAAAAATACAGCGAATTTAAGTTTTTCATCTCTATTTCGGTTGTTTACGTAGTTTTAAAATGAGAACGAGACTCCGTTTGTATTTAAAGGTGAAATACGGCCGAGCTTGCCGGGACTTTTAATTTGCTATTTTATGATAAAGTTTAAGTAATTTCAAAATTTATTTGTGAAATTCGTAGAAATACAAGATTTGTATATAGGGGTAAATAATTTAAGTTTGTTTTATACTACGTCAGTGGCAAATAAGCATACCGTCTGATGTTAAGCAGTCTCCGGAGCCTATGTACGCCTGCAAATCCAGAGGAGTTACATGCGCGGTGCCGACCCTAACACTCCGCACCTTCGTGGAGCTCTGGCAACCCCACTCACCGCCAGAAATACAACACTATGGGTAGGGTGTTATTTGGCTGTGGTTTTCTGTAAGGTGGAGGTACTTCCTCAGTTGGGCTCTGCTCTAAATAGATCTGGAATGACATCCCGTAGCCCATACCTCTCTTTTGGACGTAGTTTAAGGACATACCCGGGTCCCAAGTGCTTATACATGTTAACTAAAGTATTATATTATGTAATGCTTTATGATGGTTATCACAACAGGACATATTTTAGACGCTACTATTCCAATTTCAATAATTTGATTATCTAGAAATAATTACCTACCTATGTTATTTTATTGTCCTTTAGCTTTATCGTCATAATTTGTGATTGTAGACTTCTATTCCCTATTTTAATTATTATCTTGACTATTTGTCGGAATTTTATGTGTGTATTAATTACTGAATTATAGCTATAGAAAAATATGACATGACAGACTATATTTACCTTCTTCATCATTAGAATTCGTCTACCGAAATATGATTGACAAGCAAGTAGGTGACATAATGTATAGGTATTTGTTAACATAGTAGAATACAAAATGTCTTTCATCTGTAACATAAATATAGCGTGATTCACGTGTTTCGCAAGCTAAAACCACCTTTCCATGACAACCCTTAGCCGAGAATACTTATCAAATGATAAATGCGTGATTCTTCCTTTGAAATGTGACAAATGTGAGTGAAAACAGGAATACACGTGACAGCATGAGACCCGAAATTACCACTTCAAACAAACAGTAGAGGCTGGGTTGCGTTTTAATGGATGCTGTACATTACTTGTCAAAACAACTTATTAACGAATTAAATAAGTTGTTGGCAAAATTTTCATTTTTGGTACAAGCTTTTCTCGCTAACAGTTCTTTTCTTACCACAGGCAACTAATTCTAAAAACCCCAAACATAATTAGGTTGCGTTGTTTCATCAGAGAGTTCATATGGCTTTCTCTTGTCTCCATCATCAGATTAGCTTGATGGTACCATAATATTGCATTGTCATCCGACTTACATATGTATGCAAATTTTTATATGTATTAAGCCAAAGGGAGAACTTCTTTCTTTTATTTTTGAATAATTCAACAAATAATACTAACTCAATTATATTTTGTATTTCTCTTAATTTACTTCCATACTATAAATATGTTTTAGAACAATGATTACAAATATATAAAGTAATGAAGATAAGGATTACGTACGAATTAAGAAAAAATAGCAGGAATGTATCAATCAAAGATAAGCGAAATAAAAATGTAAAAAACAATTAAACCATATTCGTAAATAAAACAGCCACTAATTGGAACGAAGCATTTATTGTAAAAACAACTTTATTATTCATATTTTAATTTGCATCGCCACGCGATGTACAACGTACAACAGAAAAATACAGCGGCCATATTTGAAGCAAAACGACTCAATACTCAACCCACCTCAACAAATATGTTTATTTGTAACGGGGTATTTATAAAGCTTTGTGTTTAGGGAAGACGGAATTCTGATAAAACACTCCAATGGATTGTTTTCGTTGTAATATGAGATTCACTTGAGCGTTCAGTCATGTGTAATAATGTACATTGATGTTATTATCTTCGTGAACTTTAGCGAGGTAATTTGTGGTATTTTCGAATTTATTATTTACTCAGTGAGAAATGTCACTAGTCGGGTCAGACATTTAGGAAAAGATACAAAATGACCAATAAATAACATTCTAAGATGAGGAACAGCTAAGCGAATTTTGTTGTCACATCACACGTTGAAAAAAATGTTAAAAAATCACCAAAAAGTACCACCGGTAATAAACGAAATATTTTTTATGCTTCATCAGGCAGAAAAGGTTTTATTTTTAAATATAGTAGGTATCTAGAATGTACATGTAAAATTGCTTGTCAATGATCAAAGGCGAGTCAACTTAATGTATGATAATGAATGATGTCATGTGATTTGATTGAAAGTAGGTATTTATTTAATTCAAAATGACAAATTCATTACGAGCGCAAGCTACGCACTACGAGCGTAGCTGACAACACATCTTCTCGGCTATGTAGCGAAACGCGCATACGAACAAAGTCACAGACTATCAGACCAATTCGAGTTTTAGTTATTCGATCTGTTTCCAATATGATACTGATCTGTCAGTTTCAAAAGTGACGTTTTCCGTTGAAGAAATGAGACTTTTGACACTCATATTTAGTAGGTTTCTGGCAATGAATGTAATAATACTAATAATATGTGAATAACACATTTATTAAAACCTTTAAGAATGTATTTTGCTTTATTATGTTGTTCTTAATAAACCGGCCTTTTTACTCTACAAAGCCTAAGCGCCTCAAAAATATTGATGTGCCTAAATTAACACTAACCCTAAACTATAGTACCTACTTCAAGTGTTCGAACTTTCCTGAAACACGAAACGTGAATGTAACAAACATTCAGAAACGCCCCTTACTGTTGAACAATACTTAAAGGATTTATGCCTTCCACTTGGCACCTAGACCAATGTAAACAGCGAGATTGCATCCACACGCTCAATGAACTCCAATAGAGTTATCTTTCACCGCAAGCATCGGACTCTGCAGACACTTGGTTATAAAACGTTATAAATGCCACTAAAAGATTCGGCTAAATAAAACCTTTTGAAACTATGTAATTTTATCGAAATTACAAACAGTAAAAGGTAACTTACGATATGATTCAAAACGTTACTTCAGTTTAATTCCAGAGTGCCCCAAGGTTCCCTTTTTGCGACAGCATTGTTGGTCTTTACGGCGTTCTTAGTTTTTCATCGACATTCATGTCTCTCTCCGGATGTCCGTCTCGCTACACTTTGAAAGAACCAACAAATGTGAAAAACATTCGGTTTTTGAAAGTAAACATGTATCGATGTTCTTTTGCGTCGTCGGGAAGGCGGACCAATTTCCTTAGTGGAACGAACGTAGGGAGTAAAAAAGTTTCTTTGAGGAGTAAATGCTCCGAAGTCTTTTAGTGATACTTTTAGACTTTGTTGTGTAACTCCGCTTTTAATTTAAATTTGTGTAACGTATAAAGTTTTGTTAATGTTTCTTAAAAGAAATATCTTAGTCTAAGATAACAATGAAACAGTAGTCGACCATATGCTAGGACCAAACGGCCCGTGGAACAATGTTTGTACCTGTTATGTAATTATAATCGTCCAGTCCTATAGCATTACTTATTTCTTCTTCTTGACATCTACAAACTGATGATAGTTGACGTGTTTATTGCTCAAGACAAGACCAAGACCTAATCTATATAATTATAACTAGGAGTGAGACCTTATCAATTTCAGAACACATCAAAACGAGATCATAAACACTTAGCCGCTGGATTGAGTAGCTGTCGTTACGAACTCGCCGCAACTGCCATTTTGGGGATAACCCTTTTGAAAGGGATCATCTCTTTGCAAGTTTATTTTCAATTTATACCTTTATTCTTTTTGCATAAGGTATATTATTGCATGGCCGTTAAAACTGAAATATCGTTTTGCAGAAAACATTCACTACGGAAGCAAATCCAACTACAAACTTACAGTGTTTCTGTTAATCAGTTCACGAAACATTTTGGATCGACTGTTATTTCCATATACTGGAATTTGGTATCTAGATCCATTAGCGAAGTATGCGTAATCGTAATACTAGTTCGACAGAGGTCAAACTCTTGGTGGTTGTATATTAATAACCTCAGTAGGTATCAATGGTAGATATGCTAGGTAGATTAACTAATCTACCGAATAGATAACTATCTATTCGGATTTCAACTAGTTTCTGGTATCAATGTTGGTAATCGATAATCATTATCTCTTAATAGTGTCCCTGCGAGATGGAATTCGAAATGAGAATTGGAATTTGATCATCTTATTCCCGGTAACGGAGTTTGTTTGTATGTTCATCACGAATATTTGTTGTTGAGTTATAGATGTTATCTATGTATCTAAGTTTCTCTATATTAGTATCCCTTCGCCTAGTTCCAATAGTACAAGCTTTGCTTAAGTTGGATCTAGGTCGATCTGTATAAGATTGTCTCCAGATATATATATATATATATATATTTTTACACCGGAGGCCATTCCTGCTGAAACAGAAAATATCATTTGTTATATTTAGGTACTTCAGTCATATGAATATGACTAAAGTACCTAATTATAAGAAACCTAATTAAATCTGAATTAAAGCAAAGAGAAAAAATTATATTTTTCTATTGAAACAGGCCATTGTAGTGAATATAATCTTTTACTCAGAAAAACACTATCCTACTGGTACGTGTGCTAGGAAATTCTATCTGTTCTATCTGGAGGTAATGAAAGATTCCCGCCAGGCAATTTAAATTAGTACTCAGCAAAAGGAATAGTTAAGTAGGTTTGGATTATGTATCTAAAGATTAATATAAACATTGAACAGAGAAAGTGAATTTTCTACTAAAATAGGTAATTATTGTAACAATATAACTACTTGATATCTTCATTGACCATTTGTATTGTATCAGCTCTTGTTCTGCTTATTTTGCTGACTTTATATATTTGAATGAAATTTTATAAATCGTATCATCATCGTTTTTAAAATTTGTTTCTAAATCAGGATTCGTTTGGCTGTTTAATTACAAAAATTTACATCGGCAATATCGAATCCTGAACATACTCGTAAAACTTAATGGGATTAGTTGTTTAGATACCTTTTTTTTTGAAAAACGAAATAGGAATAAATCAAACGACAATATTCTAGTCAATTCGAATCTTTGCGAGGATTTAATATACCCAACGTCCCACATACCCCAATCTTTAGTGAAGAAAAATCTTCCATCTCGATGTTAAAATGAAATGCTCTGATAGAAACAAATCGTCCGAAAATAAAAAGGGGTCCATCGGCCAGATTTAAAACGATGGGTCGTCGACTAGTTTTAAACAAACCCGTATAGTGAAGTTTTCGGCAACTTATCGGGATACAGAAAAATCGGGGATCAGGCTCTGTATTCACAGTGCTTAACGAATAATTGCCTTAAAGGAACCAATACCTAAATCTTCCTGGTTCCATAATTAACTATGCTCATAAACCAGCTCGATCAGTATTGAGATTGTTAGAATGATTATTGATGATTGCCTTAAAATTGTATACCTACCTACATAGAAAAGACAACTTTTTTGATAAGATAAGACAAGAAGAAGATAAGCACAAAAAGAACATATGTCATTATACACAAACTAATATTTAAAGGAACAGAAAATTGCGCTTTTTGAATCAAATATAATTATTTTTGTGAAGCTAAAAAGGTTAACCCTTCTTGTGCCGATGTTTTTGTGCCGATTAGTTGGTAAGCATACAGCATAACAGTCCAAAAGTTCGCGGATACCAAGCCAAGGCGTAAGTCACCTAGTTTCCCGTCAGTACCGAAAACGTCTTATGTACACCTAGTGGAAAAGCACTTACGACATTTTTGTTGTGTCATGGTTAGTTTCCTCTGGGCGTTGGTGCTTCCTAAATAGCGACTAAGTTAGTTTAGTTCAGATATTAGCGTAATAAACTACACGTTTTCGTAAAAACTGGTGAACGACCTGGAATACTAAAATGTTTTGAAGAATTTTATAATAGCACTTTGTGTACGAGTTAAGTATTTATCGATATAAATCTCGCCTAAAGCACGATTCAGATTAGTGCATGCGAAATAAAGTGAAAGACAATCGTCAAGATCGTATCAAAACCGTAACAAATAGTTAAATTTGAGTTCAAATTAAGAATGTATGAAAAAACTTCATAAACTTGTTTTGCATAGAGATGTGGTCTTGCTCTGCATTTTCTTTTGCATGTATAACGGGGAGTGCTCCGAGGAATTGTTCGGATTAATCCCTGCCGCTTTTTTTCGCCATCGCCCTACACGACAACATTTCCATCTTCACCACTTGGTTGGCAGTCCTCAACTGTGCGTTTCTCCAGAAACTTCCGGCCTCGCACAGGTAAACTGTGGAATGAACTGTCGCTGTGTTTCCTTTTCCATACGACCTTCAAACCTTCAAGAAAAGAGCGTACTCCCATCTGAAATGCCGACAACGCACTTACAACCCCTCTGGTGTTCATAATTAATTGCTTACCATCAGATGATCCGTCTGCTCGTTTGCCTTTTATATCATTAAAAAAGCCTTTTAACAAAAAGCGAGCCATAACTACGTGTATTATCAAGTTCGAATAGGTATTAACGAAGTACGAAGACCAAATAAAATTCCGTTTAGGTGTTCCTGCTGTCTATTCTGAATTTCTGAATCAGTGAAAATTCTTTAGTATTTATTTCATTCATACATTTTATGTGTAACCTTAGACTTCGGATCCGTGGACATTAGTCCTCATACAGTGTGTCCCTAGCCATTGGACAAAGCCGAAATGTACATATGCATTAGGGTATTTAGAACCAGTGTACAAAGTATTATAACAACGGGTGTAGCGATTTCGAAGAAATTAACAAATTACAATTTTTTACTTTGGAGCAGCTTGTATGTATTATTAGCTCCTAAGGTAATATCCTCAAAGAATAGCATGGAACCTTCTTCGACCCTTTTGATTTTCTTTTTTATTTATGACACTAATAAGCTGACTTTTGAAAAATGTCATCATTATCAAATATTTCGAACAAATAGTCTTTTTGTTGTCGATTATTGCATATAACTTTTGTTCGAAAATAAATATTGTTTTAACTTTTGTTCTAATTAAAAAATATTAACGTCAGAGCATTCCTGAGAAGTAACCCTACGTGGGCTTTCAGGGTTTGTCCAATGGCTAAGGTCACCCTGTATAATCAAGCCGTGGCAGGAACTTTACGAAAGGCGCTTACATTACGACCTGCTAGAACGAGTAGGTACACGTGATAACAACACTGCTTTATACATGTACTCACGCCTTGTTAACTACTCAGAATATAACTTGTAACAGTATCAACACTAAGAAAATGGTGACTAAAACCTTTTTTAACTAGACTTTATTCATAAGGGCTGACTTCAACCAAAACTTTAAAAGATTTAATGGTAAAACTTAAGGTTAGGTAAAGCCTGACCAGTAATATACGATAACGCGCCATATTGCGGAATTTAATTGGAACTAGATTTTTCATACTAAACTGGAGTGTCACCCCATACATGAGAATAACAGCGCCCTCTTGACAATGATCATATATTTCTGGTCGGGCTTTATATCGCTACCCTGCACCCTGCATAACACAGCATAATATATAACAAGTTTTAGTAGATCATATAAAATATCACTAACTATTTCAGTCGATGGGATCTGACGAGCAAAATTTGAAATAGAAACAAATTTTACAGAAAATGAAATAAAAGGTAAAAACTAGGTATCTAAAAGGCAAACTAGATAAAAGGCCAGATTCGCAAATTTCGCGCGGCGCACCATTTCTTTTGTTTCTTTCTAATTTCCTGGCTGTACGGCCCCTGTTAACTGAATGGCCGTCTCTCCATATAATCGTAGTCCATTTTCTTCTCTGGATATTTACATTATGGAAACTATTTTTACATAATTTTATGTATATTAAGCTATGCCCCTACATTTAACTTTATGATTTTTTTTAACATTGTACAAATTAGGAGCAAAAACAGGTTTCATACAAACTCATAAATGCTTTAACTCTTACAATAAATAAAAATTCGAAATAAATTAAACCTAGGGCATAACTGTGGCTACGTTTGTATGAAAATGCGATTTGCGCAGTTCCTCCATTTTCGTCTTAAGTGAAATTACGTAATTTTAAGAAATTACAAAAAAGCAGCACGTGTCTTCTACTCTTTATTTGTTATTTTATCCGACAGCTTGACTCTAGAAGACGTCTAAACAAACGTCATAAAAGTAAACTTTACGTAGCGGTGTTATGTCTGCCGCTTCCATATTTGCCTTCTGACACAGAAAACAAACAAGTCGGCAGACAATTGGCACACGTATATCATTACAAACATATGCATCTATCCCTACTTATATGATATATTATGCGAAATTAGCCCTGTTTGTCTGTCTATTACTTCTTCTTATAGAGATTAAGCGGACAATCACCCGTACACAAGGACATCCAGACGCGGAACTTGGATTGGGCATATCCTCAGGAAATCTGACAACCACCTATCCAAAGGCCCTGAGCTGACAGATGCCCGGCAAACAGAAAAATGGTCGCCCTAAATTTACTTGGCGCCGTTCCGTGGAACAAGCGTTGGGTGTATTGGGGATGGGGCGGGAGGAGGTTACCCAAACTACTCAGGACCGGAGTCAGAGTGGAAGAAAATGTTTCGAGCCCTACACCCCAGCAGAGGTTAACAGAATGAAAAGAAGATTACCTCTTCACGGTTAAACTCATGACCCGATTTAGATAAACTTTTGTATTATAGTATTAGTTTGAGTTCCGGGAAAGGAAGAAGGCTAATTTTTATCTCAGAAATCACCTCTTAAGGAAATGAAAAAGGGGGGGGGGGGATTTAATACAGAAGTAGAATATAAATAATAATAATTCAGCCTATATACGTTCCACTGCTGGGCACAGGCCTCTCCCATGCACAAGAGGTTTTGGGCTATAGTCCCCACACTGGCCAAATGCAGGTTGAGATCGACTTCACATACAATCTTTAAATTTCTGATATATTCAGGTTTCCTCACGATATTTTTCTTCACATAATAATAATTCAGAATCATTTAGTTGCACATATAAAGGGTTTTCATAAAATGTGTTACAAAAGTTACATGTCCTAGCCTTTTTAGCCGTTTTTGTCAGCATGCAAATGGTTCCTTATAATACGTAAAATTTGTACTACATAAGACTACCTGACACAAAAAGCTAGAGGTAAATATCAAATGATATTCTGTAAATAAGTTCCGAAAAACTCATTGGTACGAGCCAAGAGTGGGATAGGGAACTACTTCTCCTACTCAGACAATGTCGCGGACAGAAGCTAGTTTGACAGAAATAACTAAAATAGTTTTACTGTCTACGCTAGTGTGTGTAAAGTTCATTTCTCGCGTCCACTTCTTATCGCCCTCACAATTTGTAAGCTCGCGTGCGATAATATTATGCAGAATGAAATGAAGTGCAGTCTAGACAACACGAATTTTGGCGAGAATGCGCTTGGCTGTGAAATAGGTCAGCTATCTTTATTATTCTAGGTATAACTTGCTCTGATAAGGCGATTTAACAGCTATGGTGTTAGCTGTTTAGGTGTGCTGTGCATTAAATAACGTTTTCTGCCCTCCGGGCGGAAAGGGTCAACTTTGATCCCGCTGCGCTAAACGAAGTTGCCGCTTTTCGCCTCCGTCGAGCAGAAAAATAGTATGCGCGCCACGGGAGGAAACGTAGGACATTCCATCCCACGTGTTTGCCACCCTCGCCTTCGGCTCGGGGAACAATTTTAATATATAAGATAACTATTTTCTGACCCGTAACAATCGTTTCTAGCCGTCCGCGTCTTAACCCGCTAGACCAGACGGACAGTGGCCGGCGACACGAAATTAGCGACCATATTCTGCGTCTAAAGAAAAACGCATGAAAACTCGAAAACACGCGTTTTCTCAAACATAAGACTAATCTAGATCGATTGTATACCCCCAAAAATTGTTTTGTTATATCGGATTTGCAATGTATTTACTCGTATCGGTTACATAAATAATAATATTGTAAGGCATGCTTATTTGCTTTTTGAAAAACACCTTAAACGTATTTACATATGAGAAAACTATGTGATTTTTTTTTAAATCTTTATCTTTCATTTACACATAATTTTTTCCTTAAAACTACGATGTTCAAATACGGATATTAAGTTTGGACCGTAATGGGGAGCTTTGACTACAGTTGGGTTTTACGGTCATCAAATTATGTCGTTTGAATCATCATTATTCAATTTAAGAGCTGGGCTCTTGTCGGTTCAGTTTGATGAAGTTGTCTCCATCTTGGTCGATCCGAAGCCAGCTCTTTAGTATCCTGGTAGCCTGGTACCACACGCCCTCTACATGATCCTTTACTTGGCTCATATAACTTTTTTCGTTTGAGTAGATAAAAAAAATGTTGTTAGTCAGATAATGGCGACAAAAATATAAATATTCACAAGCAAAAATAGCGATTTTAAATTTAATAACATTTCATACATTAAAATGAGATCACCTAAAATAGGTAATAATATCATAAACTCATCATAAAGCTTACATCAAAAACTAAATACGAAAAGCAACACAAAATCTAAAATACATCGCGCGGCACCCAAGGGAAAACCACATCAAAGCAAATACTTTCCAAACGAGGATGCGTTAAAAATAAATTAAGATATAATTTTTCGCCCAAGAAACCAAAGCAATTTAACTTTAATTACATCAAGCCGTGTTTTCTTTTTTGTAACTTTTTTAAAGGACTTTTTATTTTGAAATATAGTAACATTTATTTATCGTATTGGAGAAATAAAATTTGATTACTTACTGCTGTGGCGCAGCGACCCGAAGTGGATCTTGGCCTCCGACACCAAAGTCTACCATGCTTTCTATTTTATTACTTACATCATATTCAGCAGTCTATCCTATTTTTCTCCAATATGCTTGTAAATGTTCACAATACAATACAATACAAATACTCTTTATGGCACACCTCAATACAGAAACAGTACAAATAATACAACACATAATGAAGAGGTAAACAGCGGTCTTATCGCTAAAAAGCGATCTCTTCCAGACAAACTTTAGGAAGCGGAATTAAAAAAAAAAATCAAACCATTATATTATTATTGTCGTGTTTTAGCGGACAGGAAGTTATTACTGTATTGTTTTTTACTTTTGATTTTACGCATCATCGTGCGAGCACTGCTTAATATTGCGATTTGTCTTTTATGTGGGACTCCGCTTCACGTCGTCCGACAAAATCGATACTAATCCACGAATTGCTCCTTCCCGGCCTCTGCAATAATGTACTTTTTAGTACTAAGTACACACCTATGATCGACATCGACATCTCCACATTCTACTCAGATGCCACTATAGGTACAATTTTGCACATAATTGCATATAAGACTTTTCAGATCGGATTGACTATTAATGGGCGACTGTAATATTCGGTCGATCAAGGCTAGACGGAGCCGGCAAACTTACACCTTATATTATAGAACAAAGACTGCAAATAATCGATCCCTTTGTTGTCTAATGGCGTCTGATTCAGTGCACCAAGAATGATAATTAAGGGGCTTTCATACAGCCATGGCGCAGTAAAGGTACGAAGTACAGTAAGTAAAAAAATACCTTACCAAATTTGTAATGTGATTAATTAAGTAGGTACTAATTAAGTATAAGGAAGCGCTGATGGCCTAGTGGTAAGAGCGTGCGACTTGCAATCCGGAGGTCGCGGGTTCAAACCCCGGCTCGTACCAATGAGTTTTTCGGAACTTATGTACGAAATACCATTTGATATTTATCAGTCACTTTTCGGTGAATGAAAACATCGTGAGGAAACCGGACTAATCCTAATAAGGCCTAGTTTACCCAAATTTTCTATGGTTACTCAACCCTTCGCACGTACATTTTTTGTTGCCAACAAAACGCATTGTGATCTGGAGAAATGGCAGTGTATAATTGTTTATTGAAGAAAAAAACATTTTTGTTTAACTATGTTTAATATCAAAAATGGGAAAGTTTCTATTGTCTATTAACATTTTACTGCAGTGCTAAGGTTCTGAGTTGGTTTCGTTTAAGCATATACAGGAGGGAATCGTTTTCAGAGTTCGTGTTTGTACATATGTATAAGTATATGAGTTTCTTTACATAATTTGCCTTCTGTGGGCTCCCATGGTAATGAATCAGACCAATTCCATGGAAGCGAAACTGGAGCAAAACCTGGGATACACGTGCGAATAGGTAATTCACAAGTATCGGTTTAAAAGACTTTCTACGATAGTATTTTAATTTAGCGCCACTCGTTGCAAATTTCCTACTATTTCGCACTTGTACCGTAATGTACCAAACTCTAAAATAATGATAAAAATATTAAACAGGGACTCCACGTATTTGTTCGACATGCTCCGAGAGGACGAGAGAGTCTGCATCGGTCTGCCAACGTGCTGCTGTTGAAGCTACTCATAATGTCTGTGTCTCACGGATGTTTTTTAATTAAAATCACAAAACAGTTACCGCTATAAACTGTGTGCTATGCCCATTTTCCCATTGTTGGGTAGCAGTGCGGTCAGAGTATGGGCGGGAGACTGATTAATTTATAGCTTGGTAACATCCGACCTAATGCAGTATATGGTTAAAAGACAAGAGTAGCTCCAGCCTCGGGCGGTTTACTTTTGTGTGGGAAAATTTTAAACTGTAGCTAGAAGAAGTGGCACCTTCTTATTTTGTTACACTTATTCTGCCGTCCTATCACTAAAACCTATCTAACCCACAAATTATAGTTTTGAGATATGGGCAAAAAACGTTCAAACTCATATCTCTAGAAAATTTATACATTTATTCGGGATTTCTTTTATGCAGAAATTAAAACTAAAATTATGCTTACTTTGTTTAAAAACCATTTTCTCAAATATTATTTTATTAATGAAAAAATCACAATTTTGTGTTTTAGTGTTGCAAATACTTATTAAAATATGTACGATATTACTCCTAAAATCGTCCTCCTCCTCCCAAATTACACCTTTGTTCATTAAGTCTGTTTTCATGGGGCGACATATTCGTTTACTCGAAAAGGCCCTTTAATAAAGAGAAAAAAAAAGAAATATCTGTGCTTATCACACAAATAAATGCCCTTACTGGGATTCGAACCCAGGACCATCGGCTTCATAGGCAGGGTTACTACCCACTAGCTTTACGTAGACAGTTTGAACTACTCCCTGTCTTAAATTAACTGTGGCGTATGCCCCATCGATTTAAGGGAAGCGTTCTCTTGTTAAAGCAGTTTCATTAAAGATAGTGGTGAGTTAATTAGTAGCGGTAACTAAATTAGTAGGGTAGAAAACGAGAGTGTAACGTTGTGTTGTTGAACCCGTTGTGTTTGAGCGCTTTGCGGTTTTAAGTTTTGTTGGTTAACTCATATAATTTACTTATTGATGAAAATTTATGTAACAGACGATATGTTCCGTCATTGGGTCAGTTACCTATCAAAGGTATTTTAAGATTAGTCTTTATTTAAATAAATATTTTGGGGACCCAGCCCTAAACTAAGCAAAGCTTGTACTATGGGTACTAGGCGACGATATATACATACGTAAATAGATAAATACTTACTTCGTCGGTGTTTGATTTACTATAGTCTCACGGTAAGTTCAAGAAGGCTTGTGTTGTGGGCATTCATACAACGATATAAATACATGTATACATATACATAGAAAAGACTCAGAAACAAATATTTGTGCTCATCACACAAACAAGTGCCCGGGATTCAGGACTATCGGCTTCATAGGCAGGGTCACTACCCACTAGGCCACACCGGTCGTCAAAATGAAAATTATGATTGATCACTTTAAATTTGTTTATATAAACACACAAATCTAAACGTTTGACACTAAAAAGTAACTTATTGACCTAGAAATACAACGCGTCTCTACTCTTTGGACATTGACTTAGGTCCCGAATAAAGCTCCTTCTTAGGAATGTTCGAATATCATGGTAAATTATTATATTAGATAAACTTAAAAAAAAATATTTTATAGTTAAATTAATTCAAATAAATTATCAATAAATAGGAGCATACTATATTAGTCGTTAACGATGACGATAAGATTAAAGTGTCACTAGTGACATGACATGCTATTTAATTACCGTGTGTTAATTATATTATACCTACATCCAGGCTGTTCCGAAGTATTAAATCGTAAATCATTATTATTTTTTATACCACGACGGTGGCAATCATGCATACGGCCCGCTTGATGGTAAGCAGTCACCTTAGCCTATGGACGCCTGCAACTCCAGAGGTGTTACATGCGCGTTGCCGACCCTTTAAAATTCTGTACACTCCTTTTTTGAAGAACCTCATACTGTAGACCCTCGGGAAAACCTCGGCAGGTAGCTTCATTCCACAACCGGAGCGTGCGCGGGAGGAAGTTCCTCTTAAACCGCACAGTGCGTGACCATTTAGGTTCTAGGGTGTGAGGATGAACACCCTGCCGACGGCGGGCGGTGCGGTGATAGAAAGTAGCCGTGGGCATCATGTCAAACAATTCTTCAGAGCACAATCCATTGTATAAGCGGTAGAACACACATAAGAAGGCAAAGTCTCTCCTTAGACTTAAAGGTTCAATACCGCTTGTGAGTTTGGGAAGTTCTCCGTTAATACTGTGCCATTTGGAATGAGACTTTGTACATTGGTTAGAAATGCCCTAATCGACACGTCCTATTCATCTATGTCCAGATGGTAGAGACGCGTTGTATACGCTGAACTGTATTAGAAGTTCCAAGTTGATAAAATTGGCAATAGCATTGACAACTCCACTCGCTGACACTATAACCGCCACCTTACCTTAAAATATTTCAAATCGTTTCATTTGTAAATTAACAATCTTGAAAGACAACTGAAATGCGTTTGTCTGTTCACGGAGACAGAGCGGCCGATTCTATCAGGTTACGAATTCCATTGTTGGCGCCCTGTCAATTAAAAATGTTGATACAAAAGGGTTGAAGATTGTTTGAAAAGGATGCGTCTCTTTCACTTATCGTACAATTGAATGGTTTGTAAAATAAATGTGATGTTTTCGTTAATGCAAATAGATGTAAAGAATAGCAAGCTCATGAAACTTTTTTTTTTAAAGAAAAGTCACTATCAGTAGTAGCGGATGAAACAATGGGCCAAAACTATCTGATATTCCTGATAATTTTTCAAAAGTTAAATAAATCTCTAAAATTCACGTTCAAAAGTATAATTTTTACAGTTTCAATTGTTCTACTTCTGAAGCATTGTTTGATCCGCTACTTTTGATGCTGACTGTACAGTTTGTGCTCAATCTTTAGTATAGTCGTTCGATTTGTAGTTGGCCCCGAACGGCATAGTCCTTTGTCTATTGTTAAGTATTTTTTATGCAGGTAGTAGCACGTGCGGTTTTACTTAACAATAAACAAAGGATTTACCGTACTGGGCCAGCTACAAATCGAACGACTGTGCCCACGTTGCCATACGAAAGTAAGGACGCTAAACACGAAGAATTTCGTACATTAACTCACCTGTTCCCATCTCTTGCACGTGCGTAAATATATATTGTTGTCCCGCCCATGTACGACAGATATCAATAACGCTGGCCATTCATTTCAAAAAGTTTGTATATCTATGATATGTAAGGTTGACGAAATATTATTTGCACTGATTTCCCATAAGTACAAGTTGTTCGAGAGATCGGTGCAAACATTATTTCGTAATTTATACCACTACAACTTTTATAACTGGTTGCGAAACTTAGCTGCCTATGTGTAAAATGGTTTACATGTTGGTAACTGGTTGCACATTAAAACAAAACATTCGCCTGCCGCAACTAGTTGTCAACGGAGAGGGAAAACTCTTCCTTTGCAACTGGTAGCGAAACATGGTTGCGATGACGGCCGAAAGGGTGCCGGCGGTCAATGCCACTGTGCGAGCGGGAAACCAATACAATTATACGCATGTGATAGATAGGTCATGGCGGTTCAAAGTAAGGAATTCTTCACGCTTAGCGTCCATACTTTAGCTTTAAATAAAAATGTTAGGGAACAGACTGTATTAGAAACCTATTTTATCGTGTTAGGCCGCGTAGCCAATGTGCCAATCGTTAACGCTCCGTAGCGTATCGTAGTTACATCTCTTTATGGCTCTTCCATAGTGACAGTTGCGTTTCGTTCGCTACGAAGTGTTAACGATTGGCATGTTGGCTGGCAATGATAGCCACCTACTTATCACTTACATGTAACCAAAAATGACCTATACGTTGTGTTCCGTACTCAAAGGGTAAAACGGGACTCTATTACCAAGACTCTGCTATCCGTCCGTCTGTCTGTCCGTCTGTCACCAGAGAACATCAGTTTAGAACCGTGATCAGTATTTCTGTTGCCGCTATAACAACAAATACTAAAAAGACGGAACCCTCGATGGGCGAGTGCGACTCGTACTTGTCCGGTTTTTTTTTCGCACGCGCATGCTGGTCTCAGATTTTTTACATCGAAAGCATATTAACAAATCCGTCCATTCGAATATAATTGAACCCTAAAAGTGTACGGTAAGTTTCATACTAAAATAACCCAAGTCGTCATCATTAATTTCAATAAAATGAACCATAAGTCCTTTTACATAGAATCCATATTCATAAAATATTTTTAATATCAGGCCTATTATAATTAAACTAGAAATGTCAACGTTCTTTAATCGAAAGCGGCCATTATTATGCAGATTGCAGGTATTAGCTCGTATTCAATTTCTCTAAATTATGAGTTAACGGGACATAATCCTTTCCGTTTCTATTAACCAGTAATTGTAGAGTATGTTTTCTTTATGGTTAGTTTCATAATAATCTGTCGTATAATGAATTACCTACGTTGTTATTTAAATTATTTTCTAAATTTAATAGTACTTTGCGTTTACTTTGATGTTTAGTTAGGTAGGTAAGTAGGTAGGTGATTTTATATTGTTGCAGCTTATTTAACTCAATATTCGGTAAGTAATTTCGGATGTTTACCATTTTATTGTTATTATATTATTTCCCGAAAAAGCTTCATACGGCTAAAATACGAGTTCATTATTTTTTCCTGCTCTCAGACATATACTCAAACAAGCCATTAACTAACTATCAAATTGCTTGAGCATCACTTTGGAGTTAGAAGATTTAGTAATTTTTTAATACTTTGGAGGAAAATTTCTATCAATATGTTGAGTTTGGGCAGCTAAAAAAAAATACGTGTCCGTTATTTTAGAGTACTCTATAACATATATAAATATATATCAAATCGGAACCGGACAGTTGGGTACCTTTCCTTGTAAGTCCCACGGTAAGCTCAAGAAAGCTTGTGTTGTCGGTACTCTGACAACGATATTTATAATATACAAATACTTAAATACATAGAAAACATCCACGACTCAGGGACAGGAAATGCCTGTGCACATGCCCTTCATAGGCAGGGTCACTACCCACTAGGCCAGACTGGTCGTCAAATAATTCCTCTCTCTGCCCCGCTGCTGGTAGGATCCATGTATTTTGTAGTGTTTTTATATGATATTTGTATTTTATTCTTATATTAATATTGTAAAACACTACGACGACCAGTCTGGCCTAGTGGGTAGTGACCCTGCCTATGAAGCCGATGGTTCCAGGTTCAAATCCTGGTAAGGGCATTTATTTGTGTGATGAACACAGATATTTGTTCCTGAGTCATGGGTGTTTTCTATGTATTTAAGTATTTATAAATATTTATATATTATATATATCGTTGCCTAAGTACCCACAACACAAGCCTTAATGAGCTTACCTAGTCAATTTGTGTAATAATCTAGAAAACACCCATGACTCAGGAACAAATGTCCATGCTCATCACACGAATAAATGCCCTTACCAGGATTTGAACCCGGGACCACCGGCGTCGTAGGCAGGGTCACTACCCACTAGGCCAGACCGGTCGTCATCAAACAACAATTGTAGCTGACTTAGTTAATCAAATAAATAAAACCAACAACCCGCTTTAAAGGTAACCTCACACTAACTACCATTATTAACAGTTACATGATACAATATTTCACTAGAGACCCCAGCTCTCAGGGGCCCTCAGTGAGACTTGGACAAACTGGAGACCGTCGGAAAAGGGTTCGACTTAATTAAACTGTTACTTTGAAACTAGATTTAGGGCCAAATTCCACTTTCACGTTTACATTATTGAGCGCTTTGAATAATTGTTACGAACTCGTTTTAAATGCTTAGCATATTATCCTTTTTTACTTCGTAGCTAACCGTTTTAGTAATTTACATATTTCTTGAATTTTTAGGCATTTCTAGTATAAATAAATGTTATATAGGTATAGAAACATTGCTATGTACACAGATCTACATATGTACAACAACATTGCCTGTCAAATGTCAAACGTGGAACAAAATCGGAATGATGTCAAGTGTAAATTTGAAGTAATTATTTAATTCAGAAAAAATATAGCGTAATTTATTTGGTTTTGTAACAGCATACTCCAAGATATTATTATTAATCACCCACTGTATCTTCTGAATACAAGTTTTGTATTTTCCAGTCGGTTATCCTTACGTTTTGGTAAATTCAAGTGGCTGTTAACGGCAAGCTCAAAAGTGGTAACGTTTTCTCATTTGTAGTCTGCCTCTGTCGCACATATGTAATGTTCACATACGTAATGGCTTCGCTATTGCACACTATCTTTAAGCGTAAGCCTTCTTGTAGTTGTGTGCGTAGTAAGTTGTATGTCATTAGCAGAGATCGGACAAATTTGCGTCATTGCTCGCAATAATGTGGACATGAGTCCAAAATTAATCAAATATGTAATCATTTAATTAATTTCTTACTTGACTTAAATTTTAATTCCTAGTCAATAAATACAAATTTTGTATCTTGTAACTTTTAAAGTTGTGGGCGATAACCTCATAATCGGGATAAACTAAACAAAGAACAGAAAATAAACTCTGAATTATACTGGAATAATAATATTCCTATAAAACTACTTAAGTTTGCCCCATTAACATCAGTGGAGTGCGAGCGGAGTTTTTCAGCACTTAAGTATATTTTTGATGTAAAAAGAAATAGACTGACTGCAGAAAATTTGGAAAAAATACTGATTATTTTCTTTAATAAATCTATACTTTAACAAACTTTTGTATTTATTGACTAGGAATTAAAATTTAAGTCAAGTAAGAAATTAATTAAATGATTACATATTTGATTAATTTTGGAGTCATGTCCACATTATTGCGAGCAATGACGCAAATTTGTCCGATCTCTGGTCATTAGGTATCTATATCTATGTAAGTCATTTAAAATATGGGCACGCTTAATCTTAAAGCCTGCATTTTGGCTACTCGTCCTTTCAAATACGTATAACAGAGTAACACAATGTAATTAAAAATAATATTAAACTGCTGGCCTTTTGACAGGAAAGGCCCTTCTCAGATTTGAGAATTGGAGGTGATTATCTCCGTCGCGTTGACGGAGATGGCTCGTAAAATTAGTGCGATAAGGACAGCAGCAGCTCGAGCGAAAAATCCTGTTAAAGTATCGAGTTTTCTTACTCAACTGTGTCCTCCTCCAAAACTATACCAATCGTTATGTAATCTGAATGGTATTTAATGAAATTATCTGTGTCGAAATATTTTGTTTTTTGGGCTCATTAGTATATCTGTTTTGAATACCATGCTTTTCTTTGTGGCCTAGTCAATTAGGCATTTTTGCCATATTTTAAGAGCTCTAGAGCTTAAAATAAAATAAAAAGTATTAAAACAGTTCGACATAGATATGTATAATAATAATCTGTGTTGAAAAAACTGGCACTCCGGGAGTGCCGACAGAAGTCAAAACTTGAACAATTACGTGTGTATTTTTTGAATCATCAGGAAATATGCCAACAAGTAGTACATAATTATATACAGAGGTGTCGGTTACGATAATGGTAACAATCTCGCGAGTTCAATGTTTTTTTTCCCATCTCAAAAAAGTCCCAACGCGCCTAAAGAATTTTTAACTTCAAAAATCATAGCTCTGGGGCAAAAAACCAGAGGAAACAGTCGAATATGTTTGTATGGAGAAATTACCATTGGCTTTGCATCATAAATCCCGTAGGTACCTTAAGAAAACAAGTCAAACTCTTTAAAAATCATTTCCCATTTCCATATCGCCGTCCAAGACCCCTCCTCATCAAAAGCCGTCAGCGCATTCATTAGAAATTGCTCATAAAGTATGTTTTGTTACTTAAGAGGCACTCCGGGACTCACTGCAACGCCCGGGGCTTGCAAACTTGCTAGTTGAACGGAAAATTGATAAGAAGACAAGTCTACAATCTTAACGGAGTATTCATGAGGCAGCTATTGCTAGTGTTGTAGTTGTGGAGTTGAGTTCTGTCGGAAACTCGAGACTTTGGTGTCTAAGATTTTTGGACTAAGGCCGTATATAGATTGGTTAAAGGTATATTATTAATTTATTTGGTTAATGTAAGTAGATTATGTACCGGCATGATACATTTATATCTTATAACTTTTATAATTTAACTAGGTGATTGTGATATTATTCACTTTTATTTACTTTTTATATTACAATTTTTGCAATTGTATAACTACTACTATAAGGATGATGACGAATGTAGAATTTAACATAAAATTTAGTTAAATATATAGATAATTATCAACTTATCACCACAAAAGGTCTTCATTAAATACCTGAAAATGATAAAGTAATACAAGACCTTAAATTCTTTTGTCAAAAAAAAAATTCTTGACAGCTTTTTATCTTGCAAGATTTGACCTAAACATACATACAAATTAAATAAAGTCTTGTAAAAAAATTGATTCCTCGTAAAATCGAGTGGTGTTTCAAGTTCAGTCGTAAAACTAAAGACTCGAGTTTTCAACCCTAGCTATTGCAGCAATATTTGCATTTTGGCTAGCTCCCATTATTTAAGCCATTATTTAAGATTTTGTAAAAATATTTCGTAAATTCAAGTTTTTTGAAATGTAAATCTGTCATGCTGTTATTCTTTTGCGCGTGGATATTGCGTGTTGTTTCTGTCTGCACTTGTTATAAGGATGGGATCGTTTTATTTTTGTTTAAGCACTCGTGTATACTTATAAATACATGTTTGTAGTCCTTTTGGATTGTATCTAACGAATTCAAAAGTAAGGAAGAAGAGAGGTGGAGAGGTTTATGTTATTTGAGAGTATGTACCTAAGACTGTGTGTTTCTATCTATTGCACTTTCACATAGTCATACCACTCTAATCTTGACACGGGGAAAAAAGTATGCTGAATCAGCACAATTTTGGGTGCATTGTTATAAAACATTGATAACTTTTTTATCGTTGGTAATTTTAACAAACGTTTCGCGTATAGCGTTTGCGTATATTATAATATTTTGACAGGCCCTGGCTCGGACCTGGAACGTTGTAACGTGACTCGTCCTTTATTCGTCATCAGAATGTCATCTCTAAGCAAAATATTGGATTCAAAATATAAATCATATGAGTGCACGTTAAATAGAAGCGTCGGATTCTATCCACTTAAACAACATTTTGATTGAATTTCGCAGATCATACGTAGATACCTATCCCATTAGCTCTCAGGTATCTCAGGCATATTACGGTCCCGTGTCTGTCTCAGCCAAATTCATTCCAGTCTCCTGAAATTCTCAAGAGACACGTCTAATTTCATTCGATGTGTCTGCTCTCGTTCGCCATGCGCGTATCTTTAATTAAAACGAATTAGAGAACTGATTTAATAATAAAGATTTGGGAGTCCAAAAGTTGGTAAAAACCTTTTGACACAAAGGAAAGATTGGCTTAGTTGAAATTAAAGGCGTAACTCGCTCATTCTCGGCTCGGTTGGATGGACGACATTCGGAAGATTGTGGGTCACTTCTGGATAAGATTGGTTCAGGAACGGGATAAGTGTACTGTACGGTGTACTCGAAGAGAGGCCTATGCTCAGCAGCGGGCGATAAAAGGGTGATATGATGAAGATGAGAGACGTAACTGATGCTTTGACAACATGAATTGCTTCTGTTCATTCAAACTTTTTATCCTAGCACTTTATTTATAACTTAAGTGTAAAAAAATAGTTTGTAATTCGCAACGAGAGCCATCAGTTTGCGTATCATCTATCATGTTATGTTGTATTTTTAAGTTTATATTGTGTTCTCTTTTTTTTCTAAATAAATATTATAGGACATTATTACACAAATTGACTAAGTCCCACAGTAAGCTCAATAAGGCTTGTGTTGAGGGTACTTAGACAACGATATATATAATATTAAATACATAGAAAACACCCATGATTCAGGAACAAATATCCGTGCTCATCACACGAATACATGCCCTTACCAGGATTTGAACCCGGGACCATCAGCTTCGTAGGCAGGGTCACTACCCACTAGGCCAAACCGGTCGTCAAACTTGTTCTTTATGTACTTATTGCTTGAATGTTTGCCACGAATAAACGGTTTCTGTTTCTATTTCTATCACTTAGTAGAGTGAGGTATCGTTAAATATTCTAGCAGGCAAATTCATCACATCACATCACACCCGTATTAAACAATAAGCATTTTACAGTAATGTCCGCACGCCGCCATCGCGGACTCTGGTTGGTCAACGCATGTCACGCGTTTGTTTTTGTTCTCCGCACCTCATCCAATGTATCTTTAGTTTTAAATTCCTCAACGATCACGTAGTAATAACCAGACATAATAAATAATGAAGTTTAGATAATAATTAATCATTTGGCCCGGTATAGCTTGCCATTATTCATAATGACCGGGCAGTATAAATAATACCCGCATTAATCACTTGGTCCATAACATTTATACCTCTATGAGGAAAGTTACCTTTTCGTTCACCACATGCAGTCCTTCTGGAATGTTTCCAATTAGCCGCTCGGAACTAGAAGCTACGCCGAATGTTTTGAATGCACTTGAATGTTCACATTCAGGAGACTTTGCTCAGTTCTGTAGATACTAATTAAATGTTGGTTGGTGCAATAGACCTTATGGGGTAATTTTGTTTTACTTATAATTAAACAAATGATATTTATGTAAACGAAGTTTTAGTGTTTCTTTAAAAAAAACGAACGAAACGAAAGTTTAGTATTCCTTTTTGATACAAAGTTGCCAAGATTCAAGGATATTCCTATGAAGGAAAGCGTTGTTTATATATATATATTTTTCATTTTGTAGAAATAATTCTCGCTGCCGAGAGAAGTACCTATAATAAAGGCCCACCACACGGGCTCCCAAGATAGCCCGAAGAATGTGTTGGGCCAACTAAGAACGATGTAGAAGATTTCTCATGTCCAGAATGCAGCTAAAAGGGCCTACAAGACTTTTGGTTTCTGTTAGTGGCGTGTAATTACTTCGGTATAAATACCTAAGTTAGTTATTTTCGTTCCCATTTCACTGAATTTTCTATACTCCTAATGGATGGTCTCATCGGAAGATCATCACTAGGAAGTCACCAGCAACATGCTGAAATAAGGCAATATCGTGGCAATTTTCTTTTTACGGTTTTCTTAGATGTGTTTTTGTTTCATCAGTGTTCAGTAAAAATATTTTTAGCGATGACAGATGCTACGAAATCGTGTGACTATTTCCATAATTTTTTTAAAGGTTCGTTTTGCATTTTCTGTCAACGATTGTCATCTTGGATTTTTTATACGAGAGAATACCCACTGTCAATTGCGTGTTTTTTTTTTTCATCATCATCATCATCATATCAGCCCTTTATCGCCCACTGCTGAGCATAGGCCTCTCTTCCAGTACGCTACTTGTCCCGGCCCTGCCTGAGCTAATCTCATCCAGAAGTGATCCGCAATCTTCCGAATGTCGTCCACCCAACGAGCCAACGGACGCCACGGGCTTCTTTCATTCGAAAGCAGGCACCATTCCATTAACATTTTAGTCCACCTGCCATCATGTCCCGCCCAACTCCATTTTAGTTTGGTAATGATGCAACCCACGTCTCGCACCTTTGGTTGGTTAGGTTTGGTGGTTTGTTTGGTAGTTTGTTTATTTTTTTACCTATTGTTAGTCAAATAACAAACACAGCAAAGCGACACGTTTCAAGTCGGGTGACATTTATTGAAGTATCATGTGTTTTAATTGACAACGAGAAAGCGTAACCTGATTAAAGAAATTACTTAAAAAATTCTAAAGGTGCTTAAAAATTATAGTGTTGCAACAAGACAAACAATACAAAATATTAGCCGAATGTCGCACTTTAATCAAATAATTCGGCTGAATACCGAATAATTACCAAATATTCGGCCCATCTCTATAACTTTGTATCTTTAGGTATTTAAATAAAAGGAAACAAACAAATGGTAAATTTTCGGGAAGTTATAACTTTTCTGGATAACCAACCAAATACAAAATCACCTGGATCTGTCCCTCAACGACCTGAGTTTAACCTACATTTTGATCATGTAATGTTTTCATCTACCCTCAACCGGCTTAAGGAGCCATTTGAGGGTAGATTTTGTTTACTTTTATTTCAATACCTAAAGATACAGAGTATAGTACTGAGCTCAGAATGCCTCAATTTACTCGGTTATTTAAAACAGAGGCACGCTCCAGCATTAGGCCCTTCGTGAAAAGTAGCCGGGAACATTTAGAAACAAGAAGGCGGGACTACGACCCGGATCTCCATTAGTTGCCAACGTGAACGAGTTGAGTGCTCATACTAACCAGTATATCGTGGTCTTGAAGCGTTACAAGTGCACTCAATCTAGAATTAGAATAGATATAAAAGATACCTAAATATCAAATGATATCGTACCTTCAAAAGTTCCGGAGAAAACTCCCAAGTATTACCTAAAAGTTTTATGATGGTTGTTTTCATTGAAATATTTATACATGTCAGTTCCGTCAAAGACCGTCAAAATCTCAAAAACTGATGAAAACTAATTTATATGTAAGAATCCGCAATGCGACATGTTACGTCCTAAACATACCAATAATGATATCTGAACCAGGCTTCGCATTTTTTTAAATAATATTTTAAGTTCATGACTCCCAAGTTCACGACTTCCGATGAAAGTCGCACGAAACGTTAATCAGTTACAAAAAAAATATGAGCGCCGATGTCATTGAATATTATTTGACATGATCCAATATGAGTCATGTGACTCCTGTACAACTCAGTGTGCCTGATAATCAATCAGTTATATAATACAAAAACATGCTCCAGCATTGGGCCCCGTGAAAAGTAGCCGGGAACGTTTAGAATCAAGAAGGCGGGCCTGAGGCCGGATTTCCATCTGTTGCAAGTTCGAGCAAGCAGAATAGACACCTACTCGAGAAAACCATAGTGGTGATGTCCTCCCAGACGTATCCGGCTGCGGCGACAACCGGACAAATCAGGTATTTTGTAAATTCTGACGTGCATGGACTCGAACGTGATTTGCGAAACCGAGTTTTGTTTTAAACTACCGGCCGCAAATCGTGCAGTAAAGCGCGCCATTGAAGTCGTAAGTGTATAGGCTTGGGCCGAGATTTTTGAAGCTGGCGTTTTGCTTCAAGATCTTTGAGGCGTGCACTTTCGACGTCATTGAGATCGAAGAGAGAGAGAGACTGTGGCCGACAGATGGCGTTTCAGGACGTCCTTGTGCCGCAGATATTGTCCACCGGCCTTGCGTTTACCCAAAGCTAGTTCGGGGTGAAACACTACTTTAGGCAATCTTGACGGCGGCATGCGTCCAAGGTGTCCACACCAACGCAGTTGACCATTAGCGGGATTAGAACTTTCAATCCGTCACTCATTATAGCAAGGAAATCAAGAGTGACAGCTCAATTTGAATTAATCTAATATAATAAAGAGATACGAAAAAAAAAGCAAATCGATATTATTATTTATTATTTTTATTTATTTCAAACATATTTCCATAACATTACAGTCGCAACCAATACGTCATGAAATTATATAGATTAACAGCGTAAAACTACACAACAACAGTTGAGGGCCTAGCATCCATCATCTCACAGAATCTCAGGCATTCCCTTCTCACAGCCGCCCATCGCCACGCAATCAAGTCGCATATAACATACGGAAGATCGTGAGTTCAAATTCAAACCACCTCGGCGCTCAATAATAAAAATGATTCTGGTTAAGAAAAAAATACAAAGAGACCAAAATGTTATGCCCAGTATTATTTTGGACGTTGCCAAATAAGGGGCCCAGATGGTAATAAAAGAAAATATTTAATATAAGTACGTAGCTATAAACATCAGTTGTACTTTGCCATTTTTCTTAAATCCGTCCCTACAACACAACTACATTTAGAAAATGTACTAAGAAACGAAAAACTAAATTTTTTATACTAATTAGATATATAAAAAGTGCATGAATAAGATCTTCTAACATGTGCAATTAAGTCAGTTATTTTAAACCAAAACAGTTTGTTTAAGGAAATCATAGAACCTAATAAAATATGTGAACTGTAATTGTGGTTAATCCTATTATATAACACACATGAACTTTTTTTCGTGCAAAATCTAAGATTTGCATAAGTCACACGAGGGTGCGGGGTGTTAGGGTCGGCAACGCTCATGTAACACCTCTGGGGTTGCAGGCGTCCATAGGCTACGGTAACTGCTTACCATCGGGTGGGCCGTATGCTTGTTTGCCACCGACATAGTATTTAAAGTCAGTTATTTTAAAACAAAATAAAGGAAATCACAAAAGTTCATTGGACCCTTAACAACTATATAATTAAAGAATACACTTATGCTAGTACATCTGAGCCCCCAACTCGCCCATGTTCCGGAAACTTTCGGAAAGCTCCCGAGGGTCGAATCCCCTTGGAATAGAAATAGTTTCCGGCCCTAAGGAATTACGACGGGTCAAGGGAATGAATTTTGATTTTGGTTTTTCTATCTGTAGGCGGATTATTGTCCCGGAGCAGTTTGCTTATGCAAACGTACCATGGACATATATGGTGCAGTTTTAGACAGTGCATGAGAATGATGTGTGTATGTTTGACGACCGGTCTGACCTAGTGCGTAGTTACCCTGCCTATGAAGCCGATGGTCCTGGGTTTGGGATGAGCACAAATATTTGTTGTATCACAGAGTCATGGATGTTTTCTATGTATTTAAGTATTTGGATATTATATATATCGTTGTCTGAGTACCTACAACACAAGCTTTCTTGAGCTTACGCGGGACTTAGGCAATTTGTGTAAGAATCCCTATAATAATATTTATTATTTATTAGCTCTTTATTGTACAGAACACACAGTAAGTAAGTAAGTAAGTAAGTGTATTATTTGTAAATATAATTAGAATTACATTGGTGGTCAGTTTATATATGTACATGTGTGTGTGTATGTGTATGTGTTTATATATGTATGTGTATGTGTGTCAGTGTTCACTATATTTTGCCAAACGGCGTACAAAAACATTAAACTTAATACTAGAAACTAAACTATCATGCTCACCGAGTACGAGTAATTATGTAATCCTACTTACAGCTATGACAATTCAATAATAATTATATTTATATAATTTTCCCCTCCACAGAGACACAAATATGGACAGGATAATAGTAATAAGGCAAACTTATCCCTTTAAGGGATCTTTTCAAGTTAATCTTTAAGTAGATGATGATTTTTGGACCCGGGTACGTCCTTAAACTACGTCCATAAGAGAGGTATGGGCATTGTGAATGTCATCTCGCTTTGTGTGGTAGGGCACAGCCAGTGGATGTCATTCCAGATCTAGAGCGGAGCCCAACTGGTAAAGTACCTCCACCTTACAGAAAACAGCAGCCAAATAACACTAGGACCCTACTCATAGTGTTGTGTTCCTGCCGGTGAGTAAGGTTGCCAGAGCTCAACGAGGGGGGGGCGGGTGTAGGGTCGGCAACACGCATGTAACTCCTCTGGAGTTGCAGGCGTACATAGGCTACGGAGACTGCTTACCATCAGGCGGGCCGTATGCTTGTTTGCCACCGACGTGGCAAACAAGCAAGCGCCGGCCGGCGTTGGTATACCACTGAGTACAATAGACTAGAGGAAAGTTAATAAAATAGTATTAAAATTTGAAAAAGGGGAAAATTATTAATGAATGAAAGCATGAATTATATTGAGATTTAATATCGTCAAGATGTGGGTTAGATTAATTTTTTTTTTTTTTTTTATTTATCCAAAAAAAAGTTGGTACAATATATATTTACATAATATTTCGCCAAACATAACGTTTATCGGCGAATGTTGCACTCACTTACAGTTAGTTATTAGTTACCCGTACAACTACAATTTAACAAATATTAAATAAATAAGTTATTTTTAGGGTTCCGTAGCCAAATGGCAAAAAACGGAACCCTTATGGATTCGTCATGTCCGTCTGTCTGTCCGTTTATGTCACAGCCACTGCTTTCCGAAACTATAAGAACTATACTGTTAAAACTTGGTAGGTAGATGTATTCTATGAACCGCATTAAACATTAAAATTAAGGTTTTTAATATCATTTTTTTCTAAACTGAACAGTTTGCGCGAGAGACACTTCCAAAGTGGTAGGTAAAATGTGTCCCCGCCAGTAACTTCTAAAATAACAATGATAAAACCAAAAAAAAAAAAATGTACCAAGGGTTTCGTACCATTTATGACATATTAAAAAAAAAACTACTTACTAGATCTCGGTCAAACCAATTTTCAGTGGAAGTTTGCATGGAAATTGGTTTGACCGAGATCTAGTAAGTAGTCATACGTCATAAATGGCACGGAATCCTTCATGGGCGAGTCCGACTCGCTCTTGGCCGCTTTTTTAACACTAAACTAATTCTACGGATTCCACTCACGTGTTTTTAGTCACTCGCGCGACATGTTTCGGAGAGCCTAGGTCTCTTTTCTCAAGCACTAACAGTGGGAGCAGCGTTCACGACGGCCGCGGTTCGCGTACTGCTCCACGCCGCGTCGCACGAGTGACTAAAAACACGTGAGTGGAATCCGTAGAATTAGTTTAACGTTAGTATGTCTCACGACAGTTTAAATTCGATGATTTTTAACACCTTGCTGATCCTAAAAAAATTTTTATACTTTTTTTAGACAAGCCAAATGTTGATATAAAGCGTACTCGTATTATCTATGCGATAAAAAAATTAAGATGTCATCTAAACTTTTTTAACTATTTTAAAATTATATAAATAAACTAATTTATAATTATATTATAATGTAAGGTTGACTGGTAGAGAATGCCTCGTGGCATTAAGTCCGCCTTTTGTACTATAAGAATATTTTTCTTTTGTGCAATAAAGATTAAATAAATAAATGTATATGCGATTCTAAAAAAAAGACACGATGAGAATTAGGCCAACAATCCTACGTTTCTTTTGCCTGTAGCTAAAACACAATATCAACGCACAGACATTACAAATTGCGTTACATCACGCGACGTCTATTAAGATAAATGTCTATACAAGCTACCTCCGAGCGCTTGTATAAATTTGAATAGTGTAAGCAGGTACCGGTGTCGAAAATGTTCATGACATTGCAGATTTAGTGGAACGCGTTCCTGTGTGATTCTACACACTTAGCCGCCTTCCTAGCAAGCGAGTCGATCGCTAGCTAGCTTAAGAATGACTCACTGCCCGAGTCAAAGAATGAAATACGATAACGATAAGTTCTGGTTTAGATAAGTTCTCATTCAGATTTCTTTTTTTTTTCTCTTCTTTACTCTTTATGTAGCCCCGCCGGGTACAGACGGGAATAGGTGCTTTCATGAATCATTCCTATTTGTCCCCGCCTGGTGTATGGTAGCGGTCATATTGGGCGGGGACAGATGGGGATACACTAAATTTTGTGGATGAATATCGTTTGTATGTCGTATAATTGACAGAATCAGCTCGATTCCGGCAACCAACGTCACTTTGACGTTACAAATATCGTAGATAGATCTTATTTGGATCACAGCGGAATCGAAATAAACGTTAATTTTGACATGTCGTTTAGCTATCGATATTTTAAAGATCTTAAACGTGTCTTAATAATTCTTCAAATCGGGCCGTCACGCTAGAACAATCCAGGGGGCCTACCGCGAAAATCGAAATTCGCAAATTGCGGGGATCTTAAATCTTTTACTCTCACTAAGACGTAATTAGGGTGGCAGAGAAAAATGCCCGCAATTGACGAACTTCGATTTTCGCGGTTATAGCCCAGGTCTGGACCTAGGCGTCCAACGCTTCAGTTTTTAGGGTTCCTTACCCAAAGGGTAAGGGTCAATGCTATATTTTTTCTATAAGTTAATCTGTCAATTATTTGTACGCATTTCTTTGATTCTTTGCCAGCCCCAACACCACCCTAAAGACCGACCAGAAATATATGATCATTGTCAAGAGGGCGCTGTTATTCTCATGTATAGGGTGACAGTTCAATTTAGTAGTAGTAAAAATTAGTTCAAATGAATTTCCGCAATATGGCGCGTGATCATATATTACTGGTCACGCTTTAATTAAGATTGCTGACAAGATTGAATGTCCATATTATGCACTGTTGTGGGTTTCATAATATTGTTATTTTAGTTAAGATATTTATTGTTACTAACATAGTTTTTAAGTTTTTCTGTACACAACTTAACACTTTATGAGCCACGTTTGAAATAAACGTTAATTTATTATTTTTATTATTTATTATTTAATCTGATGATCACAAGTTCTACGCTCGATTTGAAAATGAGCCAACAATCTTTCTTCACTACAAAACCTTTTTAACTGACTTCAAGATTTCAAAAGAAGGAGGTTATCAATTCGGCTGTATGTTTTTTTTTTTATTGTTTGTTACTTCATAACTCCGTCATTTCTGAACCGATGTTGAAAAAAAATTTTTTTATTGAATCTATATATACACAGATTGGTCTCGTTTTTGTCACAACTCAGTTCTGATGATGGGATCCATGAGGAATCGAAGGAACTCTTCAAATGTGAAAGGCATACAAACAGTGATTTTTGTATTTTCATCAACAAATCAAGCATGTCAATTTAAAAAAGTGACATTTGATGAAGTGGAACTGCTGATGATGGTCAGAATGGAATTGTTCAACGACGCTTACTTTACGTTTGGCGATTTGTCCACTTCGCTGTGTTTGTTAAGCAAATTAGATTATCAAGACATTTTTTTTTAATTTCATTGCATGAAATCCAAAATCAACACTAATCTTTCTTTCACCGGTCTCCCTCATTGAAGACGGTTTTTTTTTTCTTAAAAATTATTTAGTTTTACTTGAAAAGTCCAACGAATCTACGATCTTATATCATACTTAATACTGGTTTGCATAACGATTCGACTCGCATAAGGGATGGTATTATGTACACAGCCTGTTTCGCAGCCCCTGCGGATTACCGCTGGAAATCCTGATGACGTCTCGTGTTTGGGCTGCGGCAAATCTCTTCATATTGCCTATTTGGAAATACATGTTTTGTACCAATTGAATTTTTTGGGCTTTCAGTGCAGTCAATAATGTTGAGATGTGAAATATTTCTTCTATCGGCACGTGGAGCTATGTAAGGAACAAGGAAAATCGACTAGTAGATGTCATTCATTAATTTATTAAAAGTTAATAGCACAATTGGTGGCCTAGCGGTAAGAGCGTGAAACTTGGAATACGGAGGTCGCGGGTTCAAACCTCGGCTCGTACCAAAGAGTTTTTTGGAACTCATGTACGAAATATCATATGATAAGTACCAGTCTCTTTTCGGTGAAGGAAAACATCATGAGGAAACCGGACTAATCCCAATAAGGCCCAATTTACCCTCTGGGTTGGAAGGTCAGATGGCAGTCGCTTTCGTAAAAACTAGTACCTACGCCAATTCTGGGGATTAGTAGTCAAACGGACCCCAGGCTTTCATGAGCCGTGGCAAAATGCCGGGACAACGCGAGGAAGAAGAGGTGGTTAGAATTGGTTGTTAAACAAATATCTGTAAAATGTTGTCATTTGATATGTATTAAGCCATAATAAAATAAATATACATAGGTACCTGGCAAGGGATTCAGTAGCTAGATTGCAAAAATATATGTAAGTAATAGTAGCGATGTTACAGTGTATGAATCAACAGGGTCAAACGGCCCGATTCGAAGAGTGATTAATAAGATCTTTAAAAGATCGATAACTAAACGACATGTCAAAATTGACGTTTATTTCGATTCCGCTGTGATCCCAATAAGATCTATCTACGATATTTCTAACGTCAAAAAGATATTGGTTGCCCGAATCGAGCTGCTTCTGTCCATTAATACGACATATAAACGATACCTAAATGCGAACTTATATAAACCAGAACATATCTCTCAGTGTACAAAAGTGATGTTTTTTGTTCAAGAAATGCCACTGTTGACACCGACAGATCGGTATCATTTCGCTGTGTCATCTAAACATTGTTCAAATTAGGTCGTTAGAAAAATGTACCTAGATCGGTAACTTTTTTAATGTCCAAAGAAAAGACGCCGGTTTTCTGGAACGTTTTTGACGCAATAACCTTTCCTTGAAAAGTAAAAAAAATGCCTGAAGAAACGGATTCTTTCCTCATTGTGTACAATCAAAGTAACTTTGTAATTTACGAACGCCGTAAAATAATGTCGTTGTCGACAAATGTAGCAGCGTGCTATCAGTGCCGCCTGTAAAGGGTTGTCGTGAACCAACAATGAAGCCGTTTTATTTTCATTGTGACCCGCGCAGTTGCTATTTTAACAGTAAGGAAACGTATACACTTCTACTGGGTTTGGTTTGGTTTTGAGACTGAACGCCGCAGGGAACTCGACAGAAAACGAGATCGAGATGAGCTAAGGCTCGGCCGCCAACCTCAATTCCCTGCAACTATGTAAGTAGGTGGTGTGCTGACGAGCCCAAAATGCGCTCGAGTATTTACTGTAGGTCTATTTACTGCTGCTTAATCTACTGTCTGAATGTTATTGAATGACTGTTTGTTTCTTAATAAATCAAAAAATAATAATATTTAGCAGTAAAATAGGGTACGTGAGCCATCTAATCAGGATCAGCTACACTCTTATAACGCGACTTAAAAATTGCCTTCGCACACAGAAAGCGGTCAGGAGAGCATCATCATCATTCCTTCCTCCTGGGAGGGTATGAGAGGCTTCACTCGCGTTCCCGCTGCAAAAGCTGCTTCTAGTCGTGCGCCACCGTGAGGGGCGGTCATTCGTCCTCGTTATATGGATGACTGTGCAACTCGGTGTGGGCCAGCTATATCGCTACCGGCTATAAAGATAATTGATTATATAGCTGGTTATAAAGATAATTGAAGTGTGCCAAACGGAAGCCATCATAAGTGAGAAATAAGCAGACTTCAAATGAAAAACATGGCCACTGTTGAGCTACACAGGGGTCGCTAGCGGCCGCTTGAATGTGCCAAACCATAAACGCCTTCTTGGTTCTACCGAAAGACGATTATATATTTTAACGGCACCGGAGTCTCAAGTTTCATTGAGAATTCACCAGTACGATACGGAGTGAAACATCACGACCGTTTTCGACTTAAAATACGTGAATTACCCGTTTTAAAATATTTAATATCTCTGTCTCACGGAAGTTTTGTTATAAAAAGAGGTACTGCTCATTTCTTGGTGGAACAAACCTTAGCTAATGTATGTTATTGGCTACTCGTACCTCTGCAAAGCTTTGTTCTTTAGATCGGCAAACGTTGGCCCATAAGTGTATACCCAGCGTTACTGTGGAGTTTTGCATGCGCGATAGATTCACGAAATCGTCGCTCGTTATTGTTTCTGTTTTACACGAAATTACTGGAGTACCCCAGGGAGCATTATTGGCTACTGCATTATACTTCGCTGTGGTTTTATCGTCGACCGCAGTAAATTTGCTTGTAAAAATTCCAACTTGTCTTGTTTATTGTTTCCGTTTTAATTATAAGCTCTCCGAATATTCACCTCCATAAAGCACCTGAAAAACACAGCATGGAGCCATTGTTATAAAACACATATTTTTTAATAAACAACAGCGATTTGTGTAATTAAATCTCATTATTTTCAGTTAATAAAAGGATATTAAAGGTGTAATTCTCATTTATGAAACGATTTTTCCATGCAACATTGGTAAACATTTTAACAAAATCGGTAAAATCTGCAAGAACCAATTCAATGAATGCATATCTAAGTCAGATAATTTTACTTTTGATATACCTATACAACACACAAGACATGAATACCAGATAGAAGTTTTAGAAATGAAGCATTATGGTCAAAAACCAAAAACCAAACATTATGTCTGCCGCATGCCGAATGACTTAATTGTGGGCCAAGATAACCACGGATTGGGTGCCCCACGAGTCAAACCGGGGATCTGGCAGACCTCGTCGGCGATGGCGGGTAACTTAGACTCCTTTTTGAGGGACTGGCCGGTCGTAGCTCAAAACCGGGATGAGTGGAAGAAGAGGGGGGAGGCCTTTGCCCAGCAGTGGGACATAATAGGCTCGTTATAATATAATAATTCTGAAATAACATAAAACTTCACATTAACATATAATTAAAGAAAAAACCAAATTCGCTGGCCCAAACTGGATAACGACAGCTTCAGACAGAGGGCTCTGGAAAACCTTAGAGGAGGCCTATACCCTATAGAGGGGTTCTCGTACATTCTCTCTTATTGTTAATTTTATCTGATGTGTATTTTTTTTTGTATTCGAGAAATTAAAGGTTTTTTTAACACATAACATATCGTCTGGTACACTACTAATTTTTCGACGTCCGCTCTGGCCTAGTGGGTAGTGACCCTGCCTATGAAGCCGATGGTCCCGGGTTCAAATCCTGGTAAGGGCATTTATTCGTGTGATTAGCATGGATATATTGTTCCTGAGTCATGGGTGTTTTCTATGTATTTAAGTATTTATATCGTTATCTAAGTACCCTCAACACAAGCCTTATTGAGCTTACTGTGGGACTTAATCAATTTGTGTAATAATGTCCTTTAATAAAACTAAAAAAAAGTAATAGAAATTGTAATACAAAGAAATTTGAGCGAGTTTTACATACTTACAGTTCTACTAGCCTTATTTTATTTGTATAACGTTTTTAGCAACGAAATCTCATACCAGTACCTCTAGTGTAAATTTAGTCGATAGCGAAACGTGACGTACGCGTTTGCGTTAAGTCTCGTTTTGTATGTGTTTTTGAACAGCGCGCCAAGCGGGACGTTTTGGAAAGTCAAAAATCTCATACAAAATGACACTTAACGCAAACGCGTACGTCACGTTTCGCTGTCGAAAATATTTACACTAGGGGTACTGATTATAGATATATGTTACGTTAAATTTCATGTAATTTAAGTTTTTTCTTAATAAGAGCGTAACTTCGATTGTATGGGAGCGGTTTTAGCGGTTCGTGTGACTTGTTACTAATACTAGAAAAGATTATGACCCTCATGCCAAAAACATGAAACGTAATAAGAGTGTAAGTGATCATTCCCTGTACCATAATTTGCTACAGCCAAGAGTCAAAAAAAATACCAAGTAGAAACAAAATATGTGCTAAAAACCAAAGAAGCCATCTTCACGCAAAAAGTCGTTAAATTAGAAAAAGGGGAGCATCCTCGTAAACCGCGTGAAGATAAAAACAATAATATCATGATGAAATAACAAAATGTTTACGATCCGCGGCCATAAGTGCGATGAAGCAATTTTTCTTTAACCATGAGCTCGTTGCAAAAAATTGCGATCCCTGTTTTTTTACGGTCACGTCTAAAAATATCGATACGGACAAAATATGTATACACTACCCTAATATATGGGCCATAAAGTCGTGTATACATGTTGTTGGGGCTTCGATCGTGTCGATGTTTTCAGACGTACCACTTACATTTTTGATGAGATGAAAATAATGACAATGTGATTATCATTAGCCTTTATTTTTATTACAGACGATTTACACGATGACCACGTAACGTAATATAATATGGCCTCTTAAGTAGGTATTGTTCCTAATATTTCGTTTTCATTTCTTCTGATCATTGCCACATGAGGAAAAAACACCACTTTGAAGCGAACTTTCTGCTTTGGACCCGGGTACGTGCTTAAACTACGTCCAAAAGAGAGGTATGGGCATTGTGAATGTCATCTCGCAGATCTAGAGCAGAGCCCAACTGGGGAAGTACCACCACCTTACAGAAAACCGCAGCCAAATAAGACTAGACCCTACTCATAGTGTTGTGGTCCTGTCGGTAACTAAGGTTACCAGAGCTCAACGAGAGGGGGGGGGGGGGTTAGGATCGGCAACGCACATGTAACTCCTCTGGAGTTGCAGGCGTACATAGGCTACGGAGACTGCTTACCATCAGGTGGGCCGTATGCTTGTTTGCTACCGATGTAGTATAAAAAAATCAAGGAATCAGTTTTTGAGTATTATCTGCAATAATGTATAAGTGGATTGCAAGTAGAATCGAAGCAAATATTATTAATCAATTATAATATTTTAGTTTAAATGTAAATATTTTTTCTTTTTTTGTGGAACGTACAGTCAGCGTCAAAAGTAGCGGATGAAACAACGCGCCAAAAGTATCTGATATTCCGGATAAATTTTCTAAATGTAGATAAATCTGTAAAATTCAAGCCCAAAAGTACATTTTTTACATTCTAAATTGTTCTACATATAGAACTATCACTATGTGTTTAGCTGTTACAGAATGGTAGATACTTTTGAAGCGTTGTTTGATCCGCTACTTTTGATGCTGACTGTACCACATTCATTACAATCTATAAATTGCACAATACAATACAATATTATGAATGATTTAATATTAATCTAAATAAATAAATAAACTAATGATGATCAACTCTGGCCAACGTGGGACTCGAACCCACATCTTTGGATTGCCGGTCTAACGCTTTACAAATGACGGATGGTCAGCTGGCGCAATTGGTAACGCGTTTGACCGGCAATCCAAAGATGTAGGTTCGAGTCCCACATTGGCCAGAGTTGATCATTGTGATTGACATCTGTATATGCAACAAATAACTAACTTAGGTTAAGAAATCAATTTAAGACAGTGTATGGTAGTATGAATAGGGCATATGAATGATGAAACACCGTGGGATTAAGTGTGATTGTAAAGAATGAATTATTTATTGTTGTTATTAATGATGAAATTGATAATTCAATGTATATATATACCGTATTTTTTGACAATTAGATTTTATTCTAGAAAGGTTCTAGACTAGTATTTTTATACAATTTTAATATTTGACGATCCTTTTGTGAAATTCTTATTTTTAAGTTTATCATATCTATAATAGTTCAATGTTTTTTTTTAGAACAATAATAACTGCATCAATAAATTGCTCTGATATTTAGATTAAGATGATATTTGTAAAATTTGATGATTTAAAAGTGCTTGTTGCTAGGCCTATTTGAATAAAGAATATTTTGACTTTGACTTTGACTTTGACTATGCTTTAGGGCCTGAAATGCTAGAAACGTTTGGAGATAGAAGGAGGTAGAGAACACCAATACAACAATAAACATGTTGGCCAATAAGCAAGTATGCTAAAATAAATAAATATATAAATATAATAGGGACATTCTTATACAAATTGACTAAGTCCCACGGTAAGCCAAGAAGGCTTGTGTTGTAGGGAATCATACAACGATATATATAATATACAAATACTTAAATACATAGAAAACATCCGTGACTCAGGAACAAATATCTGCTCTCATCACACAAATAAATGCCCTTTCCGGGATTAGAACCCGGGACCATCGGCTTCATAGGCAGGGTACGGTATGTACCATTAGGTCAGACCGGTCGTCCAAAACCAAACGCAAAACGATGCAACACCGATCTGATTAATCAAAATAGATGAAATTAAAAAAAAACTTATGGTTCCACGATTAAACTAAGTGGATTTAATAATTCCTCATGGTCCGATTATTATAAGTAGAATTTTATATTTTATCGTGATTCGATAATCGAATTAAGTGGAGTTTTTTAATTCTTCATTATTCCATAGGACTACGTGGGATCCCTATTTTGTTACGTGGCCGAAGGGACCAAGGAAATGCATGGTTCCATGTGCTCTCCAAATAAAAAATATTATTAAGTAATTTGTAAAAATTAATTTAGGTATTTAAAGCAAAGTTCTATAAAGTACAATGTTAAAAGAGTTGTTTTTGGAGTCTGTTAAAAATGTAGTCTAGTAAGAATGAAATATAACGTCTCTAAATTAGCAAGAACAATCTGATCCAGTCATTTTTATAAAGGAAATATAAAAGAAAATCTCAAATTAAATTTTAACCTTTGCGCACTTCACTCGTAACACAAAAAGGTACGAATTTATTATTTTTGCGTAAATTGAAAATGTTTTTATATCACTTGTCACTTTTTTGCCATCCCGCAAAACTCAGATTTATTGCAATTGTAAAAGTGGCCCCGAGCGTAGTCTGACGAGGGGCAGCATAAAAACTCGTTTGTATTTCTCTATCCAAGAATAACCGCCAAAATGTTTTTTTATATTTCCGACGGCAGTTATATCACGCTCAAGTGTGGGGGTTCATATTTTTATTACATAAAAATCTGAATCGATACTGGGAAGTCCGACCCCTTTGCGACCTTAAAAACAACAAGAGCTGTTCAACAATCTATCGGCCCGATTCGAAGAATGATTTAGACACGTTTAAGATCTTAAAAAATATCTTAAAAAGATCGATAGCTAAATGACATGTCAAAATTGACGTTTGTTTCGATTCCGCTGTGATCCCAGTAAGATCTATCTACGATATTTCTAACATCAAAGTGACATTGGTTATCCGAATCGAGCTGCTGCTGTCAATTAAGTATACGACATATAAACGATATCTAAATGAGAACTTATCTTAACCAGAACTTATCGTTATAGTATCTCATTCTTCGAATCGGGTCGTATATTTCTGTGTGAGAATTAACTGAAAACCCCTCACAAATCAAAACTTTAATTAAACAACAAACAATATTAATATCAAAAAGTTTGTGGGATCGTAAATTGAGAGGGCAATTAGTAGAACTAATAAACGGTTTTAGGAAAGTGTTTTGAGGGGTATCTTGTTTCATAGGAAACAAAGTCGGTTATTTCCCTCGTTAAAAATAGCAGACATTCAGATTTGCCAGTTCAGGTAAGGTCAATTGCGGTAAGAGAAAATCACAGGCCACTGAACAGGCCAGTGGACCTGGGTATGTCTTTAAACTACTTCTAAAAGAGAGGTATGAGCACTGTGAATGTCAACTCGCTTTGTGTAGGGCACAGCATAGCGGGGGTCATTCTAGATCGAGATCCCAACTGGGGAAGTACCTCCTTATAGAAAACCGCAGCCAAATAACACAAGACCCTACTCATAGTGTTGTGTTCCTGCCGGTGAGTAAGGTTGCCAGAGCTCATCGAGGATGCGGAATAACATCTTTGGAGTTGCAGGCGTCCATAGGCTACGTAAACTGCTTACTATTAGGCCGTATGCGTGTTTAACACCCACACGGTAGTATAAAAAAAATCGAACGTACAACCTGACATCAACACAATTTATATTGGAATCATATCAGTTAGCTGTCCTTCGCGCAGGTGTCTCGCTCGCACTAATACATGTACGGATAAATCTGAACGAAATGATCGCTAACTGATATGATTCCAATATCGTTTCGATGTTAGGTGCATGTTCGAACTGGCCTGATAGTTTATTTTGCTCTGGGCAGTATGAGGATTCCATACAAGTGTTTCTCTTGCCTTTGTGTTTCTTTTACCCCATGTAACTTTACTTAAAGTTCGAGTGAGACCAACAATTTAAGATTAGTATTGCAAAAACACATAAACGGCCAAAGCCGAAAGCTTAAGAGGCTGTCAATACCTAAAGCGCGCACACTGTCTACTCGTATTTGTATCGGAGTAAATGAGATAGCACTGTCGCATGTTACTGGGCCTGGGCAAGGGAATAATAAGAAAAATATTTAAATAAAAAAGTGGATTATTAGTGTAATATTTTACCCAACAGCGGTTTAGATATAAATATTTTGATATTGTGATTTTAATTGCAGACCCATAAGTCAAAACAATAAAGACATAAAACCGTTTAATTGTGATTTTAAGACCAATCTTTGCAATTATTTTCTATCGAGCCGATTTCGTTCAATCATGTATCGAGTACAACCACGGTCTTTGAAATATAATTAATATGAACATAATTTTTTCTTACTTGACTAAAACAAATAGTCTTTCTTAAAAAACTGTTTAAGTAACATAAATTTCAAGGACATTGGGTGTTGACAGCCTCTTAATTAACACGAGTTCGTAATTCTTACGGATAGGAAGGACATTGTGCAACGAGGGGGGTTAGTGAAATTTTGGGTACGAGGTAATTCCTGACAGCCGCAAAAGACGAGAGTTTGCAATATTCTTACCCCCGGAATTACAATGTTTTTCATGACATTTGTGAGGAAAAAACTAAATTTTAAGCGAAGTAATTCTTAGATACGGTTTCAAACATTCTTCCACCGTGTTGTCATTTTTGACAGGTTAGGTTAGGTTAGTAGTAGTTCGTTGCGGGTTTCTTTCTCTTTCACTCCAATTACGGCGTAAATTACGGGCATCATTCTCTGTCACTCTGAGACAGAGAATGATGCCCATAATTTCCGAACTTCGGTGTTCACGGTAGGCCCTCAGCCGGCCTAGCCAAGGTGACAATCGCTATCGCTTCGACAACGAAGCGCTACGTGTCTTTCTACCACTCTTTAATGTTAGTGTGACAGTGACAGGTTGCGTTTCGATCGCTACGGAGCGTAATCGATTTGTATTGTTGACTACGCGGCCTGGTCGCGTGGTCTACGCCCATGGGTATATGAAATTAAAAAAACACTATTATACCCTTGGGGATAGTATATAGCTTATTCCATCTCAGTATGGTGGTATACAATAACTCCGTTTACGACCAAGTGTGATGAAAATTCATAATAAAATAAATAAATATAAATATTATAAGACATTATTACACAAATTGACTAAGTCCCACAGTAAGCTCAATAAGGCTTGTGTTGAGGGTACTTAGACAACGATATATATAATACATAAATATTTATAAATACTTAAATACATAGAAAACACCCATGACTCAGGAACAAATATCCATGCTCATCACAATGCCCTTACCAGGATTTGAACCCGGGACCATCGGCTTCGTAGGCAGGGTCACTACCCACTAGGCCAGACCGGTCGTCAAAACATCATTCACACGTCATTCATCGTCATTATACGTTACATAATCCGTTTCCATAATTTTTCTTTTATATTTATATTACCCAAGTAAAAAGCCTTCTTCCCAGGCCGATAATAAGTTAGGTCTGTAGAAATTTTCATCGAGCGCCGAGCCGGAAGTCGGCACGTGACCGGAAATGAATTTCCCGGCCGCCAGCATCGATACTTTCCTTCATCAAAGAAATTTATACCCGGCCATCATCGTAATGCCTAGCTTCGAACTTTTTACATTAACCTCGTTAGATAATTCTTTTGAAATCCTGCCTAAAATTAGACCTATAATAGAAAAGTTTCTCATTTTAAGATAAATCAAATAAAACTTCTATTATAGTACATTATTATAGAGGCCGGGAAACGAAAGGTTCCAGGTCAAACAGATATAGTAGATAGTAGAAAAGAAGGTTGCTTTACAAGCCTAGGTGTGTAAGGCTGTATGAAATTCCTTTACATAATTATCATCTTCGCTCATCGCACCGGATACGTAGTATTTTCGGACCTAATTCAAAGTCAGTTATGTCGAAATTTTATTGTAAGTTTAAAAAAAAACGATTACATATCTCAGACAATAAAATGATAGATTCCCTGAAAACCATTTGTTTTTATATTTTGACAAGTAGAATGTAGAGAGAGTTCCCTAACATCAACGTTTCCTATCCAACCTAACCTATCCAAGTATCCACTTTTCGGTCAGGTTGGTTAAGAGAAACTTAGTATATTTTGCTCGGGTTATAGAAACCGCATGAGGAAAGTCCTTCTTCGTAGGTATTTGTAAGTCAATATGATATGCATTTGATTTATTTTTGATATTATCGGGGTATTTATTTTTAATATTTATAAGTATCTCTTTATGTATACTTTTTATTGGGACAACATAAGACGACAATATACAGTAAACTAAGTAAACATTAAAACTGAACTACCTTGTTAATAAAACTTATAATAGACTTAAAAATAAATTTATAAATAACAAATCCGCCCAGTATCTCTTGCTGTTTATTTTCCCTGCAAGTGTCCCCCTTCCCCCATAGGTCCTTTAACCCCACCTAATCTTACAGCTTGTTTGCCCACGTGTGTACTTAAATTGCGGCACTTAGTGTACCATATTGAGCAATTTGATAAGTTAAAACGAATCTCATGTAAATTATAATCTACAGCTTTAGTCTTTTTTAGCTTTCTTTTGGCGTTGAAACTCTAGGTCCATGGGGTCCCAGCGCGCACAAGTTTTTTGGAGAAATCGCGAAACGTCTGGTTGACGTAACTGGTGACCGAAGAGCTGGCGGCTTCCTCGCACAACGTATCAGTATTGCGATACAACGAGGAAATGCCGCCAGCATCCTTGGTACAATGCCTCAAGGGCCTATTTTAGATATAAGCTAGTTATAGTAATCATCTGTATATATCCATTATGTATATTGTTATTGTCATCTACAGCTAGAAAGTCGTACAATAGCACTCCACTTTATTTATTTATTTGATACAAGACACAAATACAAACGTGACAGAGTGGTCAGAAACAAGACAACGAAAATAATTTTGACCCTATTGCGTGCAATGACATGACCAATGTCAGCACTGTAATTCAATTTTAACAACATAATAATGCCGGTAATGAGTTCAGAGTGAAGAATTACACACCAAGGCACAATAAAGGCTGAGTAAACATTATAATTTATCGTGCTGTTATCACGAAGTTTCATTTCTCGTGAAATATCGGGTAATAAACCCCACTGTGATATGAATTTCCTGGGCAATTAATTTTAAACATGGAAAATGAAAAAGTTTTATTGTGTGTGAGCAAAATTGGAGTTCTTAGCTTTGTATACATTTTCAGTAGTAAATTAATGGTGGTTAATTTTAATTTTGTAGCTTGGTGTACTTATTATTTATTTATTTTAAGCATATTTCTATCTATTTACCATCGCACAATTTTATTTATTGATGACCGGTAGCCTAGTGGGTAGTGACTTTGCCTATGAAGCCGATGGTCCTGGGTTGGAATCCTGGTAAACACATTTATTTCTGTGATCATGGGTGTAAGTCACGGGTGTTTTCTATGTATATACATATATCGTTGTCTGAGTACCCACAACACAAATCTTCTTGAACTTACTTAGGGGCTTAGTCAATTTGTGTAAGAATGTCCAATCTTCTCTTCTTCCTCGCGTTGTCCCGGCATTTTGCCACGCCTCAAGGGAGCCTGGGGTCCGCTTGACAACTAATCCCAAGATTTGGCGTAGGCACTAGTTTTTACGAAAGCGACTGCCATCTGACCTCCCAACCCAGAGGGTAAACTAGGCCTTGTTGGGATTAGTCCGGTTTCCTCACGATGTTTTCCTTCACCGAAAAGCGACTGGTAAATATCAAATAATATGTCGCACATAAGTTCCGAGAAACTCATTGGTACGAGCCGGGTTTGAACCAGCGACCTCCGGATGTAAGAATGTCCAATATTTATTTATAAATACAAGCAAACGCAATAGCCGAAAACACCATAGACATATGCTGTATTCAAGCAGTAAGGACCTTAGCATAAAGGTAGATGAAGATTATTTTTTCTTGTTTAAAAAAAAGTAGCCACAACGGAACACAGAACCTCCTCCTTCTATGAAAAAGTTTGGCAAGATTTAATTGTAAAATTATTAGTGTATGTTAAATTATAGCAAAATAAACCTGTATTTAATGTAGGTCCTACTCACACGAGATGTTTTTATTGTATTACTAGCTACTTCCCGTGATTTCGCCTACTTGGGATGATGATTATAATGATTGGTTCGTCACTACTCTAGTTGCCCTGTGTACAAAGTTGAGTTAGGGGTACGATATTGTGTGTATTGCATGTTGGATCTATTGAGATTAAAAAATTCTCTTTAGATCCATTTTGATAATAGTATAATTTAATGGATCTAATGATATAAAGAATTTTCCATATAGATCCAGTTTTAACTGTCAACATAAATATTTGGATCTAACAAGAAAAACATTTCTCACTAGATCCATTGGATCTATGGACTGGATCTATCGAGAATGAAGGGGTACGTCAGGGAAACTAGGCGAGGATAAAACAGCCCTAGTGCGGCAGTAAGGTGCTCACTTTCACTGACAATCAACGAGTAACCGGGTTCCGCTAACGAACTCCCTAACTAGATAGTAACGATGCTAGAATAAAACGGGAAGATACGGAACTTCACCATCGGACATTGTAGTATCATGACTGCGCAATCATAGTTCCCCTCCTCATCTGAGCGCTTTTTTAGTTGCAGCTTAATGGACAACCTTAAGAGCATCGTAGTGAAATGATGGGGATCCCAGGATGCCTCCCCAAACAGCACTTTGTGGAAAACACCGCGGTGTGAGTTTAATGCTCCCTCCCGTTTTTCTCAATAGAAACTCCACCACAGGTCCGGTGGGACAAGGCATAACTGCATTCCCACACCGCCATTGAGCAGGTCATGGTTTTTTCGACTTCTGCTGTGCTGCGAATGATGTAATTCAAGTAGTCACGCCAGTTTTAAATAGTCTACCTCCTGTTTTATTATGCAAGCAGGCCTTTGCCTAGCAATGGAACACTCTGGGCTTATATAAATAAAATATAAAGTAATCAATCATACAAACTGCTCAAGATAGAAAGTTTTGCCGCTATAAGTTAGGTAAAGCTTAAATATAAAATCCATCTGCACCTCTGTTTTGGCTTACTACTGGCCTTAGCGTCTATTTCAGACGATCTATGGTGCAATGTCTAGAGACATTACACCGCCTGGGACGGAGTTAAGGAAAACGCAGGGATGCCCAGCACCTGCGCCACCCTCTCGACCTCACTGGCCGGACCCACAGGAAAGGCCAGCCAATACGTGTGGAGCCAGGTTGGCTGCAGGAGTCTACCGCAGATTTCAGGTTGGACCCTACTCACGCCGAACGGGGACTCCGTCCCGGGTTTGATTTTGGAGTTTTCCTTCTCCTAGATAAGTTGCAACCCAATGCTTAGAGGCTTATCTCCCCTGTGACGAAGGGTTAGATGACGGCTTCCTTCGTGAACTTAGTCGCCTCTTACGACACCCTCGTTCTTTTAGGGTTGGTGCTATTCTTAAGCCACCACACGGAGAATGTTTTGGCTTAGGGCAACAATAATCTACAATATTATCCTGCTATTAGAATCAGAACAAAAAGCTACATATCTACACGTGACCCCTCTACCCGCTTTTATTCTCACGGCAGCGCGACGTCCCAACTTCCTAATTAGGCCACCAACGATTGTAAACGAACTTTTACACGCTCCCGTGCAGTTTTATTGCAGCGTTTTCGGTAACGCTGTTGCTGAATAAGTTTTTAACTTCATTAGGCCGGAATTTTAAGCTTAATTTGGAATGAGTTTAACGGGGTGTGGCCAGTTACCTGCCTGAGAAGTGTTTAGCGCTTTGCTACTGTGTCTGTTTTAGGTTTCTTTGGCTATGTGGGCTTGAAAAAGTATGGCTTGCTGGTTCACTTCGGAAGAGTGGCTAGTTAAGGTAAACGGTGCTCGAGATGCTTATGCTTTGTATGAAACAATTCTACTCGCTTTAATTTATTTGTATTACAATTTTTAGAAACGAAATTAAATATTTAATATCATTAACTGGTCTAACGTATGGGGGAAAACCTATCACTATTTAGCAGAAATCTATACCACAGTTAAACCAAGAAAGTGTATACCAGTATTCAGTGTTTACATGAGAACTGTTACTGACCGACTGACGTACGGTCACGTCTGAAAATATCGATACGAAAAAAGTGCCAAAAATATGTATACACTTATTGCCCATATACTAAGGCACTGTATACATATATTTGGCATATTTTTCGTATCGATATTTTCAGACGTGACTGTACATAGAAGTAAACAAACAATTCATAGAACCGTTGCTATACAAATATAAAGACAGGGTTCCGTTTACAGTCAATATTGTGGTCCCTAATATAGGCTCAACCAGATTCTACAAATATCATATTAACATAATATTTCAATATAACGCGATTAAATTTCATTATTATATATTTATTATTTCATTATGCGCGTTAATGACATTAAATATGTGTACAAAACGCGAAAGTTTAAAGTGTTATACAACAATGTAATACTAGACATATAGATATATGTTACTAGAATAATAATAATATTTAATAAAATTCTTTATTGTGCACTACTAAAGAAAAGCTCATATTACAAACAAAGACAGGACTTAAATTAGTAGGTAACAACAGGCGGACTTATCGCTATAAAGCGATCTCTTCCAGACAACCTTCAGATAGCGAACTCTTATATATATCTTATAGATAGAATCTTATATATATCTTATTATTTTTTTAAACTTATTGCACAAAATATATACAAAAATGTAAAAAAAGTCAACCATAGGACCAAACAGACACTTACAATTGGTGCAGAGAGAGAAAAAAAATCAATTAATTAAAAAAAAGCAAACTAATACAATACAAAATACAAAATAGTTTATTTGGCTTAACTTATAATACACGAAACATAAAGGGCTGGAATCTCCCATTAAGTATAACAATACTTGTGTCGGGAGACCCCGCTCTTCCATTAGGAAATTAGGGTAAAAACAACAAACTGTACTTAACTTGATCAATATACAATTTACAAATCTGATAATTATTTACGATTACAATTTACAATAAATATATAATTTCAGACTAATATACTTATAAACATTTGTTTCTTAGTAAACAATAAATTGTTTCTTAGTAAACTATAAATTGTTTCTTAGTAAACAATAAATAAATAAATAAATAAATAAACTCCATATATCACATAAATACAAACATTCCTAACTTCAATTGTATGGCGGCGGCATTCGTGTGCCTTTTAAAACAACGGTGCCAATCAGCACGACACCAAATAACTTACGAAATAATTGTTAATTCAATCGGCGCTTGTTGTCTTTATTCCGAGAGCCAATTATCGAGTTTTTCTCGACGGTTGCCGTTCGAGAACTGAATCGATGAATAATTTTACGTTGAAATGAGCCCAGATACAGCTTGTATTTGTTAGGCACGGATTTTCTCCAATAGATTGTGCGTTTATTTAAGCAACAATAATCCCACCTCAATAAGACCTCTCATTTTTTAGGGTTCCGTAGCCAAATGGCAAAAAACGGAACCCTTATAGATTCGTCATGTCCGACTGTCTGTCCGTTTATGTCAAGGCCACTTTTTTCCGAAACTATAAGAGCTATACTGTTTAAACTTGGTAAGTAGATGTATTCTATGGACGGCATTAAGATTTTTACACAAAAATAGAAAAAAAAAACAAAAAATTTTGGGGGTTCCCCATACTTAGAACTGAAACTCAAAATTTTTTTTTTCATCAAACCCATACGTGTGGTGTATTGAGGTTTCTAATATCATTTTTTTCTAAACTGAATAGTTTGCGCGAGAGACACTTCCAAAGTGGTAAAATGTGTCCCCCCCCCCACCCCTGTAACTTCTAAAATAAGAGAATGATAAACGTAAAAAAATATATGATGTACATTACCATGCAAACTTCCACCGAAAATTGGTTTGAACGAGATCTAGTAAGTAGTTTTTTTATAATACGTCATAAATGGAATCGCCCTTCATGGGCGAGTCCGTCTCGCACTTGGCCGCTTTTTTAATGTTAAATAGCAATAAATTGTATAGGATATGAATAATGTGATTGAATGTAATTTGATTATTATTATTTTTTATGTTACTTAATTTTGATTATTATTAATTAAGTACACGTATACAAAATATATGGTAGTTATTAAACATCCGGGTAGATTCCTATATCAATAGACTCTTGGCGGTTATATTTCATAACGTCGATCCAACAACCTCCTATTTCCATTCGTGAATATATTGACCCACAATAGCCTACGCTAGCGTTGCCATCGGAAGCATAAGAATATATTTTGACGACCGGTTTGGCCTAGTGGGTAGTGACCCTGCCTACGAAGCTGATGGTCCCGGGTTCAAATCCTGGTAAGGGCATTTATTCATGTGATGAGCATGGATATTTGTTCCTGAGTCATGGGTGTTTTCTATGTATTTAAGTATTTATTAATATTTTTATATTATATATATCGTTGTCTAAGTACCCTCAACACAAGCCTTATTGAGCTTACTGTGGGACTTAGTCAATTTGTGTAATAATGTCCTATAATATTTATTTATTTATTATTATATTTGTATCCACTAATCCACTATGCAAAAATTGGGAAACATAATTATGAAATGCATTAAAACTATATATTTTCACGTAGTTCTAATTAGCACACGAAGTTACTTATTTGGAAAGAAGGATTCTTAGGTCCATTTTATTTAAAGGTATACCTCTGCACTACACAATTTTTTTCTTTTTTTTTTATTGTTTCAACCCAGGATCATGAGGACTTTCGGACCTAATAGGAGAAAAAAAGCTGCCCCAAAATATCCATGCATTACTTTGTTTGTCCCTATCCGTTACCGTCATATAAATTCCATAAATATGGTAACGGAATGGAAATAAAAACTTTAGCATATTTTTTTATTTTACATAAATCGAAAGAGCCTATTATCCTTACTTACTTTTTCGATTAACTTCTCTATTTCCGCTACCCAAAGGTTGTCTGGAAGAGATCGCCTCTACATTTAATCAATTGTTTATTTTTTAGGGTTCCGTACCCAAAGGGTCAAACGGGACCCTATTACTGAGACTTCGCTGTCCGTCCGTCCGTCTGTCACCAGGCTGTATCTCATGAACCGTGATAACTAGACAGTTGAAATTTTGACAGATGATGTATTTCTGTTGCCGCTATAACAACAAATACTAAAAACAGAATAAAATAAATATTTTAGGGGGGCTCCCATACAACAAACATATTTTTTATTTCCGTTTTTATAAATAATGGTACGGAACCCTTCGTGCGCGAGTCCGACTCGCACTTGCCCGGTTTTTTCTTGTATCTTTCTACTGAGGTGTGCCAATAAAGAGTATTCTATCTATCTATGTATCTATCTTTGATATATAGAGACATAAAAATGACCAAATCTGGAAAAAAGTGTAGTTTACAATTTTAAATAAAATAATAAATTGTAACTAATAATCTGCTCCATCTACCTAGAGGGTAATCGTGGACGTATTGTTAGTCTAATTGAAACGTTGTATTGAAATGTTGATGACGCCGCCTCCATGGAACCCTTACTCATTCGTCTTTGTTGGCCCAGATTTCTAAAGGGAATTAGTGAAAAATTCTTCATGGCCGTGAACTAGTGATGGACCACGGGAACACCAAATTAATGTAAATGTGCTGATATGCGTATATATCTATTAATGTTGGCAGTTTTAATTGACCGCCTGTGGAACTTACTTCTAGGTAGGTATACAATAATGTTTAATAATTTACGAAAAGTCGAAAAATCTGGAAACTGCGCAGTGTTTCTTCGCTGAATTAGGTACCTTAGATCAGCCTTAGATTTATAATCATGATTATGAGTCGGACCTGAGATTGTATTTTTAACTGAAACCGTGACCTAACTTGTCTGACACGGGTCTGGCTTAGTGGGTACCCTGCCTATGAAGCCGATGGTCCTGGGTTCGAATCCCGGTTAGGGCGTTTATTGATGAGCACTGATTTGTTCCTGAGGGATCCCAGTAAGGGCATTTATTTGTGTGATGAACACCGATATTTCGTGAGTAATGGATGTGTGTGTCCGTATGTTTATCCACAGAATAACTAATAGTGTTTATCGACGCCTAGTACCCATAATACATTTTTGTAAGATTGTCCCCAAATATTTATTTATTTATTGCCTGACTTTCGCTCCTCATCAAGCTCGATTCCTCATAAATTATAAATAGTTTCATTTCCTAGCAAAATAAACCTTATAGGCATTAAAAAGTGTATGAACTAGAACACCTTGCTTCCACTTGAGCGTTTTCATCACACTAACTGGTTTCTCGAGCCATCTGTATTGGGAGCGTGCACGACTGTCACGCAACCTAGTGTCCGCAAGTCTAGGGGAAAACGTCAATTCACTACATCTTATAAAACTACTCCAAAACTAAAAACTACTGAACGGATTTTCATACGACTTTCATCTATCAATAGAGTGATTCTTGAGGAAGGCTTAAGTATATAACTTGTTAAGGTTTTGTGTAAATTGTTTGAAATATAACGATGTTGGCGGAAAAAATCACGCTGGCTAGGAGCTTTAATCGAAAACGCTGCCTAATCCGTTTGAGCTATAACAACACAATGTATGGTGGGGTTGTTTCTCATTCATAGGTCTACAAAAAAGTCCGCGATGTTAAATGTCTATCTTTTAAGCATTACGTACTATATCCATTCTTAACTTCTAAAAAAAGATCACGTAATATGTGGCATTTGCAAAGCTATTTACATGGATACATTATTAACAATTATCAAAATAAATACGTTAGTTATATTAAGCATTTCATACAGATTACAATGGTCCCTTACACCATACAATTTAAATGAATATTTCAGGAGTAATCGTAAATCAAAGTTTCATTTCGAGCCATATTATTGTACGAAATGTTAAAGACGCTATCCGCAGTTAGTTCAAATTTTTACCACCTTATGCGCTGGGATCGCTTTACTTACCCCCACCATGGACTTCGCACGGTCCTATTATAGCGACGAATATTTTAGGCGTTCCCATCACTATCGCGGACGCACCTATTCAGAACGTTTTTTTCACGACAAAAGCATTACGGTATCCCGAGAGAAATTAATGGGCGAAGCCATTAACATTAAGGTTAAGTGCTATTTTAGCTTATGTGACTTGACGGAAAGTTGAAAAGTTAGCCCGGACAACTTTTATATTGTTTTACTCGTAGCTGTCGACGGGACCCTTGACATATCTATTATGTTTTATATTATATTATTATCTTGTGAAAGTTTCTTGGGAAGTTTCAGGGGGACAGTTTTCTTTAATTTCTTTAACTTATTTTGACTATAATTATCGTTCCTTAAATAAGGCGGTATTATTTTCTTTTAACAGTAGTTTGATAAATTGGTTAAAGATTCAAAAGTAACTTAATACGCCTAAATTAGACCCGCGTATTATGTCCTTAAACTACGTCCAAAAGAGAGGTATTGGCACTGTGAGTGTGAATGTCATCACGCGTTGTGTAGGGTAGGGCACAGCACAGCAGATGTCATTCCAGATCTAGAGCAGAGCCTAACTGGGGAAGTATCTCCACTTTACAGAAACCCGCAGCCAAATAACATAGACCCTACTCATAGTTACGTTGCTGCTGGGTAGTAAGGTTGCCAGACCTCAACGAGGGTGCGGAGAGTTAGGGTTGGCAACGCGCATGTAACACTTCTAGAGTTGCAGGCGTCCGTAGGTAATGCAGACTACTTACCATCACGCGGGCCGTATGCTTATTTGCCACTGACGTATTAAATAAAAAATAACGCTAAATGAGGACGTTAAGAGCGGATGTACAGTTGTCATCAGATATATCGGAGCGACCGAGGTTCAGAAAAAATATGATCCTGCACTTCAATACCGTTTTGATAATAGAGGATTTGTTCAGATATTTGTGAATACCTTGACCACTCTTATAGATCTGATGGAGACTTATGACAAATGACGATTACCTTCATAAATATTCACACTCACGTTAGCCTTACCCGTATCAATATATTAAAAGGAAGGAGTCAAGCCAAGTGCGGAAAGAACTGATTAGTCTTCTTGCTTGAATATAGCACAGCGCAAAACTTAAGGCATCTTTATTCCTCACACAATTTAATCCCACACACTCTTCACAAACTGGCGTGGTTAAGCACCGACGTAACGAGCGCAACTTTTAATTACCAAACTTAAAACTCAACGGAGACACTCAGGAAACACCATTGCGAAATATTGCGCGCGAGAATTCCGCTGTTCGCGTTTTTTACCAAGAAAATAAAAGTGTTTTTAAGAATCGTAAACAGAGATGGAGCAGTAAAGATATTAACAAAGAATTTGCTAATGTAATACCTGCTGTTACTTCTTACGAAGTAGTGACTCTGCATTTTTAATAAAAACCGAAATGTATTTATTTCGAAAAAAAATCTTTACAATTTATCACACCTGCTCACAAACTTTCACGAACATTGGTAGAGACGTGTCATCTGTAGAAAAGAACCGCCGGACATATTAGATTTTTTAGGCCATTTTCGTCCATCTAAAACGTAGATGTTTCACTACTGCTTCGCGCTGGCTTCGTCAATGAAGCTATAAAACTCGACTAGATGCAGATAAAATATGGTCTGAAAGTGATCTCTTTTAATTAACGTTTTTTTTTAATTATTTGCAGATAAGGGTTAGTTACAGGTCTTAAAATACGGTTCATAATTGTTCCACCTTTAAAAAATAACAATCAAGTACTTACTATCAAATAAATAAACTATTAAATTGAATATTAAAATCGAAGGACAGAAAGGTATGAAGGAAAAAGACATGCTTTACCAAGCCCCAAGTGATGGGAAAAGGGCAAACGAATGATGATTAGCCTAAACTTACTCCCAAATCAGAAATCCAAGATGTAAGTGTCATAAAGTGGTTAAGTGAATCTGAAAATTGTGCGTTTCGATCCCAAATGGTCTTTTTATTTCTAATATCGGATTATGGATATCTAATATGTATGTTTCTATTGTTCGTATTCGGCTGCATTATTCGGTTAAAGTACCGAATATTCGGCAAATATTATTTAACTTTGTCTTGCCACAACACTGTAAAATGCTAAGCTCCTCCCAAAGTTGGTTACCATTTCTCGTTGTCATTAAAACACATGATGAGACATGTTGAATCCATGGAATGTTTTGATTATTTGAAGAGTATTAGAAATTTCTTTAGGAGTCCCTTGCCTTTTAATCTGATGTTTGTTTGATCGATTTGGTAAAATTTTCACCGAATATTCAGCCGAATATTCATATTCGATAAAATCAGTACCCCTAGTGTAAATAAATTCGATTTCGAAACGTGACGGTACGCGTTTGCGTTTAGTCTCATTTTGTATTGGATTTAGAAAGAGCGCGCCAAGCGGGACGTTTTGGAAACTCAAAATCCTATAAAAAATGAGACTTAACGCAAACGCGTTCGTCACGTTATGATGTCGATCAAATTTACACTAGGGGTACTGTATTCGACACATCTCTGATTTCTAAATATTGAATAAATAGGTCCGGTCCATTCAGACCCAACGACTGAATTAGGAAATTTTACATTACCCTGCTCAAGATAACATGTATCATCTACTACTGCTCTCAATGGCATACTTATACTGTGGCTTCAAGCTAAAACTTCCCCTGAGTCTTGTGAAGCACAAATTTTGTTTACGCTTCAAACTTATTTTTAATTGCCTAGATTTTATAAAGCCGGGTGAAAGTGTATTGGTTAAAGTGTTATGTGCTGTCTTGTAAGAAAATACCTGATTCATTATTCTAGTCTGATTGACTTAAGTATGGTGTACCTTTATTTGACATTCCTTTTTATGCTAGTAATGTAAATTAAAATAACTTTTTTGAAACTTTAGAAAAAAATTACCTACTTTTGTTATTATATAGAATATAATCAATTAATAGTTTAAAAAACACAAGAACACGCTTCTATAAATGCACGTAAAAACCAAAACTATATGCATTTCGCGGCCAAGAACCAAGGCCAAAAATAACAGTTTTGCTTTTTAAAAACTTCCAAGTCAATATATAATAGGTTTGTTATAACCTTGAAACCTGATCGTGTTCAAAGTCCATTACGTGACCTTTCTCACAAATGCAAACACGATACGATATTCCATCATGGAATGCCAGTGCCTATCTTCCGGCTTCATTATCAGACCTTGAAACCTAATCGTGGTCAAAGTTCATTACAAGACTTTTCTAACAAATCCAAACAGAACTGTGATACGATGTTCTATCATTCCAGTTCATATCTTCCGGCTCCATCATCAGATCAGTTTGACAGTACCATATTATTGTATTGTCATCAGAACTACATACAGCTGCCAATTTTCATGACGCTACGATCCTTGCAAGATGGTTAAATTAGTTACCTTAGATTCCATTACATAGTTACATACCACATAAAAATATAAATTTTGAATTTTTTGAGTTTTTAATAATTTATTCGTAAACATAACTAAATATGAAATAGAAAATTATACAAATCAGAAAAATAAAAAAAGAGAAATTTCCACTGCGCTGATCTTTCGCCATTGCTTTATAAGTGTACACGGAAATATGGGATAAGGTGAACATAGTTTGACAATCTTCATATACTTCATTGATCCTCTTGCCCCGGTATTTGTCTTACCTCACCTAGGGTTGTCATACGTCAGGATTTCCCCTAGCATGTCAGGATTTTCGGTCCTTTATCAGGATTTCGGGGGGACTTGGCGAGGGTTAAGGGTTTTTTTGATATCTAAACATACCACTAGACCATTGTTCATAGTAGCAAAAACTTTTATTAATTCTGTGTATGACCAAATTCCTATTTGAAATACTTTCGTACCTGGTGCAAAGGTTATCCATTGCCATTCAACGTGGCAATGCGGCTAGCGTTATGGGTACCTTTGCGGCGGAGACAACTGGGGGGGCGGGGGGGGGGGGTTGACTAGATATAAGTTAGTCTTAAGTTTTTTTTTTTACTGACCTAAATAAGTAAACGGTTATTTAATTTGAAATAATACGAGTAACCTAAGCCAAAAACTATTACCGCACTACAGACCTAAAAATATTCTACCCGCAGCCGTGTTGGATCAAATTGCATTAAAATGGCTACTTTTGGTAAAAGCTTTCACGGGTTGCATTAGTGTTGGACACAATTTGCCCCAACACGTAGCATTGCTCCAAACGTTTGCTTCAATATGCAAGGATTTGCTCCAATGTTGGTTCAAAATGGTTGTACAAGAGGCAAATTTGGCTTGAACTTGGCATGACAGCTGTGATACAGAACATAGAACCACTTTTGTGATAAATTAGAAGAACCTGCCAAGTGTGAGTCGGACTCGTTCACCGAGCCACCAAGAGTTTTGGATGAGCATGATGAACACATTTGCACCGGATGTTTTAGATGCTTTTAGTCGAGATTAGTCACTTTCTCGAAAAGCCATTTCGAGTTACGTTCTGAGGACGTCACTTTTGAGGTAGGTAACTTTATAAGGACGTCACTTTCTGAGTATGTCACTTTCTCTAGGTATAGGTCACTATCTGAGGATATCACTTTTTCAGCATTTTAAATTTTAAGTCACTTTTTGAGAATATCATTTCTTTAGCATTATACAATTTAACTGTTACATACCAGTACAAAAACAGGATACCTACCAGAATTATCACAGATTTCAAAAATGACATGTGATGACATTTTTGAATTCAAAGATGGTAATTTTCGTACAGCTACACAGTTAAAAAGTATAAGTCAAAAAAATTATACCTATCCTTAGAATGTGACGCTCTTGGAACGTGACGTCCTCTCCTCAAAAAGTGACGTCCTAAGAAACTCCATCAATGCCGCCGCTGTATCCGGCAATTTCCTTGATTGAATCAGTGACGTTTGCGACCGCATTGTTGCCGCGATTATGACGTTCATTCCGTTATTCATTCTAGAGTCAGACCAGGATAAGTTGGCAGCGATTTTGATAGCTCAGTCGGTGCATGTGTTAAGTAAACGTCATAATTTCATAGAAGTTTTACATTTAAAATAACACGTGCCCCGTTTGGGATATCAAAATCGCTGCCAACTTAGCTTGGTCTGACTCTATCAAGGAAGTTGACATATACGACAGCGGCAATAACGACACTGCAACAGTAATGCAACTGCAGTTGACAGCCGAACGTCATTTTTAGTCTTTTGCATATCTTATACCATCAATGAATCTTTGGTCATGCTTGTGATAATTTTGGGTTATAAAGTCGTCGCGTCGTGATAACAGAGACCTCTGTGGCTGTTGAGTGAACTAAATTGTGACAGTTATAGGGAAACGTCAAGTGATTCACTTGGGTGTAGTCTGTACGAGGCTGGCAACTTTATTATTATGTTGGTAGAATGAAATGTCAAATTGTTAAGTTGGCCAACCATGGCATTTGGCGAAAACGGAAAGATGGCTTGACCGCTACGAGCGTTGAGGGTTGGTCATTCTTCTTGAGATCGGAGTGGCATATGGACGTTTGCCAACCTCGTACTGAACACACCACGTTTTCATGAAGGCATAATTTCTTAGGATTGTAATCCATTCGCATCAGTCCCTAGTTCAGATGATTTGTTAATTTGAAATTCTGACTGTGCTAAATACATCCTACTTAATTCAAATCAAGTTTTATTTTGGTGCTATCAACATGGACACTCGCCTACGGATTATGCTGAGAACTCCCAGTCAAACTAATAAGAAGACTTGCTATAGAACTAGTTGTTTTACAAAAATGCCGAATAGCACCACTGATTTCAGTGGTCGAGACACATATTTATGTGTCTCGGAGTTGGCATTCGCAGGCATCGCAATAACAGTAAAATTTGCAACTTTATTCACCGGAAAGGTACAAAGAATGGCGGCACGGATGTATTGTATGCGGACACTTTTACCCTGTGACCTAATTAAGGTTGCTGCTTTTATTTAAGGTACCAGTATTGACGACCTGTCTGGCCTAGTAGTGACCATGCCTATGAACCCGATGGTCCCGGGCTCAAATCCTGGTAAGGGCATTTATTTGTGTGATGAGCACGGATATTCGTTCCTGAGTCATGAGTGTTTTCTATGTATTTAAGTACCTATTCATAAATATTTATATATTATACATATCGTTGTCTAAGTACCCACAACACAAGCCTTATCGAGCTTACTGTGGGGCTTAGTCAATTTTTGTATAAATGTACTATATAAAAAAAGTATTAAATAGACCAATTTCAATGATTGACAGACCGGTATTACAGATTGAAGTGGTATTGAGGCCAGATTATGTCGATACAATCTTGAAAATTGCTCACGATGATTAAAGCATATAAAATGAAGTCAAATTCGTGTGTGAGAATCGTGTCTATCATCATGACCGTCGTGGTCGTATCAAAACCCTTGGATAACTTAACAATTGGAGTCGCCTTTAAGAGCTTACCTCTCTGTCAAACACCTCGGCCAATGGTCATATGTATTGTATGGACTGACGTTTATCTGACATTGGTACGTTAGTACAGATACACGTGCGCGGAGGCGAAGCTAACACGTAGAGGCCCTTTTAACACTTTAATGAGATGTAAGGGGAAGGGGTACACCAAGGGGATGCTGCCCTTGCCCATGTCATAATGAGACGCGCGTAGCACCCGCCAGGGTGTAAATAAGACATTGGAATCTAAAATGAACTAAGCTATAACGTTAAACGTATAAATAACCATGTATTTCGGTTCATTTTATACTCAAAATGTAGGACTCAGTTGTGTTTTTAGATAACGCGTTCGTATTATTAGATTGCCCGATTAGGAATGAAATAATTAACAAAGAACGAAAAAATACCGTTTTCGTTCCCATACAAAAAATACCGGGTTCCGATCCCTGGTAAGTACCATTAAAATTTATTTTTATCCTGGTCGTAAGTTATGGTTTTTGAACGCGCCATAGAAGGCTTATAATAGGTGTGTTGATAAAGTTCTTTATACTCATAACTATTTGAGAATATTCACATTTTTCCACGGGTATACTGGCTCTAAAAGAGATTTGCATCCAGCAGCGAAAGGGTTTGATTTTATTCATAAGGATGTAAATCGCGGTCAGCCGGTGGCTGCCCTCGTCTTATTTATTAATGCAAACAGAAATCCTTTTCACCCCATAAAATTCTAAGCGAGGATGAGGGGATTTAGACGAAATAAGTGTAGTATATTTATTTATTCATTAATAATATACAGTGCGGAAATAATTAATGGGCCCTGCCGGCCTATGATGGTTTTGTCATTATATCATTAATCATTTAATGCTTGGATTGGCGATTATCTGATAAGTGACTTAATTCGGTATAAAGTCGCGAGGGTAACCTATAATTGACTAATGATAGCGCGACATATTTTGAGGTTTTGAAAAATGAATTTTAAACTCTATGCCTTAAGGCGTATTTTAAAGAATAGATGATTAAATCACATTCTACCACTTATCTTCATGTGACATTAACAGATAAAATTATCCATGGTTTGAGCTTTTGAAAAATAAATTGTAATCAAGTATAATTAAAGCGTATTTTAATGAATAGTTGGCCAAATGACATATTACCACTTATCCACATTTGACATTGATAGTTAAAAGTTATCCATGATTTAAGAGTTTGCAAAATAAAGTCTTATTGTGTTTAATTAAGACGTCTTTTAATAAATAGTTGGCTTAATGATAAGTTGTGTCTACAATTCATACATAGCAAATGGGGAATCATTGCTCGCTTAGATTTGAAGGCACGTTTTAAGGTTTGAAAGACAGGCAAATGTAGTGAAGCGTGTAAGGTGTTCAAAATTAAGCGTGTAGATCATTTCCAACATTTCACACGATGAGTTACTTTTGGTACGGACTGTGCCTATTCAGTGAAATTAACGTAAGGCGGTCTTCACACTGGCGTTGCACCGCATTCCATTGCGATGTGGATGGTTTAGTATACGGCAGAGTTCGCTATAGTTTTCCTTCAATAGTTTTTCGCCCGGAACTGAGAACTCGCGGTTTGCCAAAAATTATGTATAGCGATTGCATTTGTTGCACCTACTTACTCGGAAAATAGTAGAAAAAAGTCGGTAAATTTTAAAAAATATATGCGCAAAGGGTTGATCTCCCATATAAAATTTAAACTTTGCGCCTTTTTCTACTGGCAAACTGGGTGTCTTTGAGTATAGTTTCAAGTCACCATAGAGATTTAAAAAGACCGTATCTGTGGTAAACGGTTACGTTTCTTGTCAAATGACTATATTATGTAATTTTGAATTCGTTTATCTTGCTAATTATGTAAAATGGTACATTTAAAAACAATATCAAAAACGTGTAAACCGGGCTTTTTCACTTGATACCACCGACCACACTTTCTTGCAAACAAGTTGACTAGAATAGCAATAAGACCCCTCACAAATAGCTTTTGGGCTTCTAGGCTCTTATATAGCTCCAGAACCCCTTGATTGAGCCTGCTCATAATTTAATTTAAATTAGTACAAAACTAAAGTTATTGCATAACAAGCTATACTCTGAAAGCTCTTAAAAAAAAAACCTGCCAATAGCCAGTCGTGTGTTCCAAGTTGAATGTATGATTTTTTGTCATATTATTTGGACCCAACATGGTTCGAAAGTTAAAGGGAGGGACTCTTCTTTTTTTCTTTCAGAGCGATTATTTACAAAAATATTATTATTATCTAAAAATGGTCATTAAAGACCCATATTTGTTTTAAAAGACCTATCTAATGACAGCCCACACCGTAAGCTAAACACTACGGTTTAACTTACTCACGTTATTTTTGACACTTGTGCGACATGTTGCGGAGAACCTATTAGGTCTTCATTTTCAATCATGTCTAGTTCATGTGAGCATTCACGCTACCTAGTCATATTTCTTTTTTGCTAAAGTTAGACTCACAACCGTTTAAATTCGATCCCACGCCGTGCTTATTGTTAGCTTGGCTCAGTTGAATTGCAACATCCTATGTATACCTTATATTTCGTAAATAAATGACTTATGACTTATGACGTCTTATTTTATCTTTTATTATCTTGACCCCCTCTCTCCCCCTTAACGTGTGATCTAATTAATGGATGACCTCTTGGGGCTAGTCCGGTTTCCTCAGAATGTTTTCAGGAAGGCAGTGTTAATGAACATAACAAAATAAAATAATACTAGGCGAAATAATTATTTATTAATAGGGCACGCTTCTCTGCATGTAATGCATCCCTCGAGCAGCGCCCCCTTCCATTTCCGCTTCAGGTTCGCCTTTTATTGGAAGATTTCTGGAAAAAAGAAAAACCTATTATACCTATAAAGTAAAATAATCAAAAAAAAGTAAACCGACTTCAAAAAGGATAAAATAAAATATTATACTTTTTTAAGTATATGCATTACCAACTAATATGTTTGAAGTCGGTGCCTTATCGTCAGTTTATATTAAAATTTCTTACCATAATATCATATTGTTGCATTAAAACTACTTTGATTAAGCTAATCGCAAGATATAAGGTAATTGCAGCAAAAACAATTAGAAGTCTCACAAGTTATTTTCTCAACACATTATGACGTTAAGATTTTATAATTAAGTGAATAGTTAAAAAAATATTCATATTGTCCATTTCTGCCTGAAACACAAGGAATCCTAGTTAAGGTATTTGTAAACCACTTTTCTCCAATAACAATTCTTAGTCTTTAAGAGCAACCAACGTAGGTACAATACTTTTTCAATGGATGTGGTAGGCAGCTGCCCCCAGTCCCCCATTTCAAAAATCCATGTACATGGGTATGTGTTCGGTCACCGCAGAGAAAATTTGAGGAGCCCTAAACATGGTAGGTAAACCTAAATTTAATTTATTCATAAAGTGTCCAATGTCCATGCAATTTTGCAGATACATCACGTAAAACTAACAGGTGACTTGCATGGAACGACTCTGGGTATCTATGTATCTAATCGCGGAAAACGTCAAACATTTCACAAATATTTATACTTAAAATATTATAACAACGGTTATATGTATATGTAATCTCTTAATATCTTAGAAATTACAAAATAGTATTTGACTACCTATTTGTATCCGTTTTAGCAGAATGAATGATAGATGAGTTGTAACAAAACGTACTAATCCCGATTCAAAGTAATCCCCATTGGTGTTGTCAGGGATTACTTTGGCGATCTTACGGTTTACTCTCTTCTTCTTTTTCCTCGCGTTGTCCCGGCATTTTGCCACGGCTCATGGGAGCCTGGGGTCCGCTTGACAACTAATCCCAAGATTTGGCGTAAGCACTAGTTTTTACGAAAGCGAATGCCATCTAACCTTCCAACCCAGAGGGTAAACTAGGCCTTGTTGGGATTAGTCCGGTTTCCTCACGATGTTTTCCTTCACCGAAAAGCGACTGGTAAATATCGAATGATATTTCGTACATAAGTTCCGAAAAACTCATTGATACGAGCCGGGGTTTGTGAACCCGCGACCTCCGGATTGCAAGTCGCACGCTCTTACCGCTAGGCCACCAGCGCTTCTCGCTCGATCTTACGGTTTACAAGAAAATAAAATGCATTCGATTTATTCTAAAATTTCTAATTATGATTTTGCAGTTATTACATACCAACTGAACGTTTAAGCGAATGAATTCCTTTTCTGTTTAGAAACTGTACGCCATGCGGTAAAGGTTATGGAAATATTTTAAATTGGGTGCAGTCTACTGTGCCTACAATGTTAACAACCCCATATGCCTCCTGAATACCTCTCATTTCCTGGGAAGACTATCCATGTGTCCTTGAGTCTGTAAACAATCCAACACTTTCATGATTTGGTACTTTAGCTACACGTAGCTAACATTGAATAATACTTACATAAATACATATGTAAGAGTGGTAAAGAAGTTGCATATAATAACAAAAATAAGGTATGATTCTGCATTGAAATATTTAGGTAGAAACACTTCAAATACAAATACCAAATTTACAAAAATCCATATTCAAGCCTCATTTGTACTTCATGGTCCCTAAAAATCTACGTAAGAAAATAAATATAAATATTTTGTTACTGACTGCGTCTTTTTGCCTTCATATGTGATCATACTGATTACGCTGTATACAATATCTATGTTATCTCCGGTGTCAGTGGTATTCTGTACCAAAATGGACATACCTTCTATTCACCGCAATTACAAATTGATCCAAGTACCGGCTGACGGTAGACTGAACAATGGACAAGCCATGGTCTTGTCCAGTTCCCCGTTAGTAACTACCGTCAGCCAATAGGTGCAGTGATGTTAAAACCTAAAACAAAGACTTGTAAGTAGGTATACTACGGGTGACCAGAGGGCTGGTTCTTTCCTTGCCCAGCAAATTGGCATCGCCATACAGCGCGGTAATGCCACCAGCCTTCTGGGCACCCTACCATCGGGCGACGAGCTAGTCCCCATTTTTTATTTGTAAATATATGTATTTAGATATGTTTCTTTACTTTAGTAGGTATATCATTATGAAATAATGATTATGATCAAGGTGGTAAAGGTAACGGGAATGATTTGAGGAATAGTGCAACATTATATCTTTACTTAAAGATGTGCCGGCAATCCATCGCCATGTTGAGGCTTGAGGTCGGCGTCAAGTTCAGCACACATAGAGTGCTAATTCTTTCCGCACCCTATATATGCGCCGAAACTCCTCGTCGGGCTTATCAAACGGGTCGCATGCATCCCTTATAGCCCGGCGTTGAAGTTTTCTGTCTTGTTTTTCTTCGATAGCAGCAGCTGCCAAGAAGAAATGATATCTTGCCATCCCTGAAAAATGTATTGATAATGTTATATGTAAATAAATGAGTTTGATTGTATATATAATGAAAAAAACAGATACTTACTGATATTTAACTCCAAAAATTTGTAATTTGCACCATTTATATAGCACAAGAGCACTTATCGTGACCCAGTGAGCACTAGGATAAAATAATCAAAGTCTAGCCGTCAAAACTCGACTATATATTTAATTATTCAACAAACGTTGCCATTTACCGTCTATCGCTGTCAAAAGTAGACAAAACGGTGTAAATGCTATAAAACGGTATAAATCTAGACAAGTGTCATTTATATCATTTAACTTATCCACTTATCAACTAAGTTTAAGTTAGAAATTTAGACAAATGACAAATTATCCACCGACCATGTTATGCAGTAAATCATTTAACATCTATCGCTGTCAAAAGTGGAAAAGACGTCAAATCAATAAAAACTGGATAAAATGTTAGTTATATTATCATTTATACAGCCATATCATTTATCAAATCGACCATAATAGCCCTGCTGGAGGGAAAGTACCTTAAAATCTTGAGTTATCTCATTTTACTTAAAGGAAACATCTTTATTTATATATAAAATTGCGTTCAAAGATTTTATAAATTCGCTTGTCTTGCACGGGTATACAACCGACTAAAAATTACAAAAAAATAAACACTCGATATTTTTGTTCCACTAGTCGATACAGTTAATGTTAGTGATAAAATTTATCCAAAAAACATAAGGTCCTACACTTACCTGTCATACAAAATATCTATCTTCAGTACACAATAATATTTTTGACATTCAAATTGGAAAAATCTTTGAACGCAGGTTTGTTTCTTTAAAAAAAAATATCATTTATTTTTAGGCAACTAACGCCATATATACATACCTTGTTATCGGCACTTGTTCCAGTGTGGGATTCGGCAAATTCCCACGAAACCGCACCCTTTATATCACACCCTTCGGCCAGAAGTCCGCGCTCGCAATGGTTTCCAGCAGCGGCCGCTGCGCAGGACGCGCACCACAAACGAGCTGAAGTGCACGTAATGCCGCGCAGCTGGAATACTTTCAGCTCGTAACGAATCTTCTTGCGGACATATTCCACCACATTTTCTGCCGTGGCGGAAACATGCAGGCGCGATACATATAGCGCCGTGTTCGGTGTGGCAACCCTCAGGCCAGAAGCAATATCCGGCTCTGCTGTGCCACACTGGCTCTTGCGAGGCGCCTTGTGAGGCCTCCTCTCCTTCGACGCGATAATGCTTCCTTTAAGAAATATTACCTAATTTTAGGTTTTAAGGCAGATCCCATAAAGTTTTTCCACCCTGTATACATATAGAACCCGGATTTCAGGCCCATGTGATGTGTTAGTACCTAAGAGATTCAGCTGGTTGCGCCTGCAGAAATAAAATGTAATAATTAAAACCAGTGGCTCCGTGACCTATAGACTTCGCGGTAAGCTCGAAGAGCTAAAAACATCTAAAAACAAAAAAAAATACTTCGCTGAGCCATTTTCACATCGTACCCACAGTAGTATTAAGTGCCATAGATCATAATGGCACTTAACTCCTTTATGCCAATTTCCAACGTTTGGAACATTTTCCAAAAAAAACGAAACGACAAAAAAATTATAGCTAATGAACCTGCTTAAAAAAATCATTCCGTTGAGAATTGCGACTTGAACATCCGGATGTTCGGACATAAAACAGTAAATTGCTTGAGTCAAACATAGGCCTTCGCTAAAGCTCCGGCCAATAACTAAGCTAAATTTTTATTTTATTCATGAAAATCTTATAATTAGTAATTAGACATTGATTTATAAATCCGAATTAGATCTTCAACATTACAAGAAACAAAATTTTGGTATTTGGAAGACCACAAAACATAATCGAGAATTAAAAACGTTTGTCGTTTTTCTCAGCATTAGTCTTGGATTGCTTTACCCAAGTATGATTGGAATAAAATCCTTGAAATTATGTTTTATTAATATTTTTATGTTCTCATAACGTAATTGAGCTAATCCTTGTTATTTTTGCTGAAAAGGATTTAACGAAAATATTACCTGTATAATTTTACTACACCTCTTTAGTTTTATAATAATAAAAATACTACAAAAAGGTCAAAACTTTCCAAAGTTCCGCATGATTAAAATTTTATAACTTATTTAGTTTGCTTTCTGGTATACTTAGAACCAATATCAATGTGCCACTTACAAAGAATTCGTAATGAAGTCGAAGTATAAATTAAGGAACTTTGTAGAATGTCAGGAATTGACTCAATGATTATTGTATTTTAGAAGGAATACTTTGTATATATCTATAACTTTGCGTTAAATTAAATATAGGTGACAGGGGCATAGAATAAATAATAGTAATACAGAAATGTCACTTCCTAAAAAACCGAAGTTTGACAACGATACAGGGACGAATCATGCTGTCCCTTTCTATTGCACTATCCCTTTCAGCTATTTAGGGTTATCAAAATCAAGTCATTGTCTTTGTGGTCGTGCACGCAAAGGGACGTCTAGTTGTGCCAACCAGGGATCGGAAACCGGTATTTTTTGTATGGGAACGAAAACGGTATTTTTTCGTTCTTTGTTAATTACTTCATTTCTAATTAGGCAATCTAATAATACGAAGTCGTTATCTGAAAACACAACCGAGTCCTACATTTAGAGTATAAAATAAACCGAAATATATGGTTATCTCGATGTTTTTGCAAAAAACCGGTTCCGATCCCTGGTGCCAACCCTAATAATTGCCGTAGCAATGCTGAGCCGAACGGAGCCGGGAATAACCGAAAGGAGGAGTGTCGCCCCACTGACAAGGGTGACAGTTATGTTGCTGGTGGAGCCACAAAGTTTGCTTAAGGTGACATTCGAATGTAAACTGCAGCTGCATTACTGTTGCGACATTACTGCGGTGGCGTTGCCGTCGGACTGAACGTCATAGTCCCGGTCAATGGCATTTCTTTTAAATGCCAAAATTGTTGCACATAAATATGCCTCCCTCTGGGAAAGTTTAAAACAATACTGACTATAGTCTGTTTTTTTACTATGTAGTAGTACCCGAAGGTAATAGGTACGAGTAATATGAAACGCTCATGTATTTATTACATAGAAATGTATGCCGTAAATAGAAATGTTTGAGAACGGGATAAGTAAGCATTTCTGTCGAGGTACTTTATAAAGTTCAAATTGCCCAAAACCGTATTCTACTCTGAATTGGTTGAAGGCAACTGAAAGCACGGCGGTCAGTATCTGCGTTATAAGGACGTGCTCAAACGACACCTGAACGCTCGCAACATCGACCCTGAGCGCTGGGAGGAGCTTGCTACAGACAGGTCATCATTGCGGTCTACCATGTTTTACCACATCAAATCGTTTGAGGAATACCGCCTCAATACCTTAGATACCAAGCCCCAACAACGTAAAGAGAGACCGAAGCCCTCTTACAGGTATACGTTCAACGCGTCTGGCCAACCCTATTGTAATACCTGCAAAAGAGTCTTTAAGACCAAGTTCGGCTTGGCCGGTCACATTAGAATTAGGCGTAATCCGTCCACTGAGGTCGCCGTCATCGAAATCGATGAGGAATGTGTCACGATATTTTAGTATTTTATTCGTTTCTTATGTTTTTTTGTGTCATATTTATTTTTCAAGTCTCGCTATATAAAAAAAATGTATATAAAAAAAACCTTTACAGTACATATGGGGCTACTTTATAGCACTAGTGCGAGAAGTAGCATATTATGTTACTGTGTCGAACATTTAAAGGGCCATATGTACTGTAAAACGTTGTACGATACATGTGCGAATAGGTAATTCGCAACTCGTGTCGATTTAAAACACTCCCTTCGGTCGTGTTTTAATTTATCGCCACTCGTTTAGTATTTCCTATTTTTCGCACTTGTATCGTAATGTACTATTCCGATGGTATGTCACTTATTCTTATTGGTTCATGGGCCAGTGTGCATACAAATTTGCCCATCCTCCTTTAATGTCATCAGAGTCTAGTTACGTTTGAAAAATCGTATCTCACTCAAATGTGACATTTTATTTTCTTTGTTTATTAGACGGTTATCACTAGCATATAAAAACATGCCGGCTGTGATGAACTTCTCCCGACGAAGCATATTACCAAACCCCAAACCCCGGAAAAAGGTTAGTGCTGTCTTGACAAACTGATAAATTTTTATCCTCAAATTTCTGTACTTACTTATCCCGTTCTCAAACATTTCTATTTACGGCATACATTTCTATGTAATAAATACATGAGCGTTTCATATTACTCGTACCTATTACCTTCGGGTACTACTACATAGTAAAAAAACAGACTATAGTCAGTATTGTTTTAAACTTTCCCAGAGGGAGGCATATTTATGTGCAACAATTTTGGCATTTAAAAGAAATGCCAAAATTGTTGCACATAAATATGCCTCCCTCTGGGAAAGTTTAAAACAATACTGACTATAGTCTGTTTTTTTACTATGTAGTAGTACCCGAAGGTAATAGGTACGAGTAATATGAAACGCTCATGTATTTATTACATAGAAATGTATGCCGTAAATAGAAATGTTTGAGAACGGGATAAGTAAGTACAGAAATTTGAGGATAAAAATTTATCAGTTTGTCAAGACAGCACTAACCTTTTTCCGGGGTTTGGATCCGCAGAGAGGACTCGGCCAGGGCACACAATTCTTCCAGGTATCCGACATTCATAAAGTTCGCGAAGCACCACACAGATAGATAGATAGATAGATAAATCATTTATTTGGCAGCTGCAAAAACACACAATAATTAAAGTTTAAATCATCATAAAGAACACAAATTATTACAGGAACAAAATAAAAATGGCACAAAAGAAAATTGAGACAACAAAATAGGAATAATTAATAAACAATAAAATAAAATAAAAGTACCCACCTAGATAATGTGTAAATAGAAATGTTTGAGAACGGGATAAGTAAGTACAGAAATTTGAGGATAAAAATTTATCAGTTTGTCAAGACAGCACTAACCTTTTTCCGGGGTTTGGATCCGCAGAGAGGACTCGGCCAGGGCACACAATTCTTCCAGGTATCCGACATTCATAAAGTTCGCGAAGCACCACACAGATAGATAGATAGATAGATAAATCATTTATTTGGCAGCTGCAAAAACACACAATAATTAAAGTTAAGTATTTGAACACCGTAGTACTTTATAGTCCAAAAAAAAATACTCTACAGACGGTAAAAGTTGGAAGTAAATTCTCGATTATAAATACTCAACATCCCTTTACATAGTGGATGTGGTGAGATAATTTAGAAAAACCTACAAAATATTCCAAGGGCCAATTACTCGATGTATAAACTCCATAATATTTGAAGCAAAAGCCAAGTCCCGGAAAATTCCCGTACACGTACAAAATTCCGGTAATATTTCCACGAGATTGTTTAGCGTAAACGCAATTACTAAACAATGCCGAAGGAGACTTAAACCGAAATCCTTCACGTTGGCTTAATTGGGGCTTAAAGAAATAATAACAAAAAATAGAAATAAAATGGATTGGAAGCTAACAAGCACTCATATTATTATTGGTTGCGCGAGCTTGATGTTCTCTGCTGCTTAACCGAACTAATGTACTGAGACCTCAAAGACCGTGACAAACATGTAAGCGCTCTAATGATATTGCCGATGCCGCGGACTGGACGAAAGCGGCGCGCGGCGCGGCGAGTGGCAAATCAAGGCCATACATTGCGCTCGACCAAATGTATGAACGCCATGAACGGCCTTGGTTTGGCGCTCGCCACGCCGCGCGCCGCTTGCGTCCAGTCCGCGGCAATGTACCGCGCCTATTCGTAGACTTTTGGCTACGAAGTAAGAAGTCCTGGTTTAAAATACCGGTAAGCACATTTAACTTGTGTGTTTGTCGTATCATAGGTACCTTCTGTTTATTTATCACGAATATTTTTAGGTAGACTATATGGGTGGAAAATCACACACACTATACATATACAATGTGTGTACACTTAATGATATCTAATGTACCATATGTTCTTGTGAATAAACTTTCATTCGTTCATTCAAACAAGCGTACAGTCCGCTTGATGGTAGCCGATCACCGTATTCTATGGTCTCCAGGGAACATGTGCGTTGCCGAGTCTTTCAAAATGGGTATGTACATTCATTCTTGAAGAACCCCATACTAAAGTCCCTCAAGAAATCGTCGGGAGAAGTTCATCACAGCCGGCATGTTTTTATATGCTAGTGATAACCGTCTAATAAACAAAGAAAATAAAATGTCACATTTGAGTGAGATACGATTTTTCAAACGTAACTAGACTCTGATGACATTAAAGGAGGATGGGCAAATTTGTATGCACACTGGCCCATGAACCAATAAGAATAAGTGACATACCATCGGAATAGTACATTACGATACAAGTGCGAAAAATAGGAAATACTAAACGAGTGGCGATAAATTAAAACACGACCGAAGGGAGTGTTTTAAATCGACACGAGTTGCGAATTACCTATTCGCACATGTATCGTACAACGTTTTACAGTACATATGGCCCTTTAAATGTTCGACACAGTAACATAATATGCTACTTCTCGCACTAGTGCTATAAAGTAGCCCCATATGTACTGTAAAGGTTTTTTTTATATACATTTTTTTTATATAGCGAGACTTGAAAAATAAATATGACACAAAAAAACATAAGAAACGAATAAAATACTAAAATATCGTGACACATTCCTCATCGATTTCGATGACGGCGACCTCAGTGGACGGATTACGCCTAATTCTAATGTGACCGGCCAAGCCGAACTTGGTCTTAAAGACTCTTTTGCAGGTATTACAATAGGGTTGGCCAGACGCGTTGAACGTATACCTGTAAGAGGGCTTCGGTCTCTCTTTACGTTGTTGGGGCTTGGTATCTAAGGTATTGAGGCGGTATTCCTCAAACGATTTGATGTGGTAAAACATGGTAGACCGCAATGATGACCTGTCTGTAGCAAGCTCCTCCCAGCGCTCAGGGTCGATGTTGCGAGCGTTCAGGTGTCGTTTGAGCACGTCCTTATAACGCAGATACTGACCGCCGTGCTTTCAGTTGCCTTCAACCAATTCAGAGTAGAATACGGTTTTGGGCAATTTGAACTTTATAAAGTACCTCGACAGAAATGAGTGCCTTAAATCCCTTGGTTAACAATCTACTTATCCTTAACCCTTAACGCAATAGTTAGGGTTTAATTGTCTTGCCACGGTTTGATAAGCGACTAGAATATCTCCCGTGAACAATATCGAGAGGACCATCTTTTGTGATTGACTTAAGAGCCGATATCGAGATCGTGGAGATTTATTTGAGCACAGCACTGGACTATTAAATTAAATTTTGCTTTTGTTTGTATGGAGCAGCAGTCGTCCCTTTTACGTCACAAACCATTCAGCGCTAATCACGACACGTTATCGTTTTGCCTCTACGAATCATTTCCTATACATACCGGGTAAACTACGTTATCGGCTACGACCATAGCACAGCGATGAATGTTGGCCAGATTCGAACTTTAAGATACGTCCAAAATTTCCTAAAGATTCCGTAAAACCCGGTTTTAGTGAAAATGTGATTTCCCTAGTAAAAACTAGTTTTCCGTATCGCCTTGATAAAAACACGTTTTTACTAGTTAAAACTAGTTTATAGCAAATTGCCTTGGTGAAAACTAGTTTTAAATAGGATTATTCAGTCAAAAATAGTTTTCGCAAAACCTACTAGCTTTCGCAGTACGGTACCTAACATTAACATTAAATTAAGAGCCCATCAACGTGCTCACTAGCGCCACTGCTAAATAATTGTGATTATTTAAATTTAACAATATATATTTTAAAAAAAGGGGGCCGCTACGTACTGTATGTAGTATTTAAGTACCTTTTGAATTACATCATAATAGTTTTTACGTTGCTGGATTCGTCAATCTAGGCGTCCAAAGTTAAAACGGCCGTTTTTGTTTTGAGCTCATAGATCGACGAATCCAGCAACATAGAAACTAGTTTGATGTATTCAGAAGGACAAAATACAGCAAGTAGCGGCCCGTTTTTTTAAAATATCTATCGTAAAATTAAAATAATCCCAATTATTTTGCAGTGGCGCTAGTGAGCACGTTGATAGGCTCTTAATTTTAACTGCCAAAGAGCATCGCTCCGGTTGTAGATGTCGTATCCTAATTTACGCGATGTCACGACATTGCTGTTGCCTCAAACCTGACAACACAAGATATGTGTAATCGGCTACGTAACCACAGCGAATGTATTATGTGCAGTATTTTGGTAAAACACATTTTAGAAAAATGTCACTTGGAAAATACAATAAACGTTAACGAATCTGGAACATAACAACGGGAGTACGTTTTTCTTATTCGAGTCTTAAGTACTAAAAAAATGTATCCCGTCTGAAAGAGTGAAGCGTATAAGTAGCTTTAGATTCCCTTAACTTTTCGTGGGTCAAATCTTGGAGGCTGAATTTGACCAACTTCCCGATTTCCCATTGAGCTGAAATTTTGCGTACATGTGTAAATCGGATGACAATGTAATATTATGATGACATGAAGCTGCGGTGGCAGCATGGTTCCATTTTTATCGCTTGTCACTATGCCCGTCACTTTCGCACTTACATACTTGTTAGAACGTGACAGGCATGGTGACAAATGATAAAGCTCCGACCATCTTAGCCCTACTGATCTAATGATGGAAACAAGAGGTGGCCATGGGAACTATGTGATAAAACAACGAAAAATAATTGTGCTTGGGGTTGTTAGAATTGTCTCGATGAGTATTAATTGCTTGTAGAAAGAGAAGCACCTATAGTCAGCGATAAAAGCTCTCTTTCTTAGCTTCCTTCTCTTTCTTCGACTTTCCCTTCTATGATGATCTTGATCTATTCATCGTATCGCAACACTATTCAGCATATTTTTTCTACACGCCGCCAGCACTACATATCAAAAGCTTTTCTATGTAATCTTTCTATTATAATTATGTACAGAGCGAAAATTTAAACGCTGGCAGGTGAATTTTACGATTAAGCCCCGTCTATTTAAAGCAACCGAGTTACTGTGACTTGACCGAGAAAAATCACAAAATAATGGTATTTTTCAACTAACTTAACATCAAAATAATTCTACGGATTCCATTCACGTGTTTTTAGACACTCGCGCGACATTTTTCGGATAGCCTAGATCTTTTTTCCTGTTAGTACTTGAGAAAGGAGACCCTAGGCTCTGCGAAACATGTCGCGCGAGTGACAAAAAAAAAATACGTGAGTGGAAGCCGTAGAATTAGTTTGATATAAAGTTAGTTGTAAAATACCATTATTTTGTGACTATGTTTAGTGAATTAGTTTAATGTTAGTATGTCTCACGACAGTTTAAAGTCGACTAACTTTACATCCCTAATTAGTATCAACGTACTGTTTTATTTCATCACCGTGAACCAATTCACGTAATTACCAAACGTGCCCCACTTCGAGGTGTTTACAAAGGGCTGTGCACGCGGAAGCACACATGACTTGACGCGCATTGATGCGTGCCTAACAGAGTTCACAAACAACGCTGACATACGAAACGACGTAACCGACACACAAGTACTACGCCTTTACGCTCTTATGTTTTCAATGTTATGCCTGTGTGTTTTCATGGAATTATTATTATTTTAGAAACGTCGTACGCGTCGTTTAGTTTGTACTGAGTATGGATTTTCTGTAAGTGTGTAGTATAGTTTCCACTTTTTCATTTTCCACTGCCGCTTCGTAGAACTTTATATTCTTAAGCTATGCATAATAATAATGTGAGTTAGTGTTAGTTAAGACTCGAGTCCTTTAAATCCTCTGTTTAAGACTCAAGTCCTTTAAATCCTCTGTTTAAGACTTGAATCCTTTAAATCCTCTGTTTAAGACTCGAGTCCTTTAAATCCTCTGTTTAAGACTCGAATGCTTTAAATCCTCTGTTTAAGACTCGAATACTTTAAATCCTCTGTTTAAGACTCGAGTCCTTTCAATCCTCTGTTTAAGTCTCGGCTCTTTTAAATCCTTTAAATCCTCTGTTTAAGACTCGAGTCCTTTAAATCCTCTGTTTAAGACTCGAATCCTTTAAATCCTCTGTTTAAGACTCGAGTCCTTTAAATCCTCTGTTTAAGACTCGAGTCCTTTAAATCCTCTGTTTAAGACTCGAGTCCTTTAAATCCTCTGTTTAAGATTCGAGTCCTTTAAATCCTCTGTTTAAGACTCGAGTCCTTTAAATCCTCTGTTTAAGACTCGAATCCTTTAAATCCTCTGTTTAAGACTCGAGTCCTTTCAATCCTCTGTTTAAGTCTCGGGTCTTTTAAATCCTCTATTTAAGACTCGAGTCCTTTAAATCCTCTGTTTAAGACTCGAATCCTTTAAATCCTCTGTTTAAGACTCGAGTCCTTTAAATCCTCTGTTTAAGACTCGAGTCCTTTAAATCCTCTGTTTAAGACTCGAGTCCTTTAAATCCTCTGTTTAAGACTCGAATCCTTTAAATCCTCTGTTTAAGACTCGAGTCCTTTCAATCCTCTGTTTAAATCTCGGGTCTTTTAAATCCTTTAAATCCTCTGTTTAAGACTCGAGTCCTTTAAATCCTCTGTTTAAGACTCAAGTCCTTTAAATCCTCTGTTTAAGACTCGAGTCCTTTAAATCCTCTGTTTAAGTCTCGGGTCTTTTAAATCTTCTGTTTAAGACTCGAGTCCTTTAAATCCTCTGTTTAAGTCTCAGGGCTTTTAAATCCTCTGTTTAAGACTCGACTCCTTCAAATCCTCTGTATAAGACTCGAGACCTTTAAATCCTCTGTTTAAGTCTCAGGGCTTTTAAATCCTCTGTTTAAGACTCGACTCCTTCAAATCCTCTGTATAAGACTCGAGTCCTTTAAATCCTCTGTTTAAGACTCTACTCAGTTTTTCAGACTTTTTACTTGTCAGAGACCCGAGTCTTTTGTAGAGACTTGGGTCCTTTTCAGATAAACATCAATTTATTTCCAAAATGCTTTTTGAAATGCCGTCTTCATGTAAAATGTATGTGTAAGATACACAAATAATACCATAACGCTTATTTTTATCCCCGACGCAAAAATAACACCCCTCAGTGTTATATGTTTAACGCCAATGTCTGTCTGTCTCTCTGTGCCATCACAGCTCTCAAACGGAAGGGCCGAATTCGATGCGTTTTTTTAGGTGAAAGAGAGTTTCCTTACGGTGTTTGTGATGTTTGATAGAAGTCGATCCAGCAGGTTAAAGAGCTCTTTTCCATGATGATTGAATCATGAAAACATGATTTTTGGCAAAAATGATATTTTTGGGGATGTAGCGTAGGAGCTTTTATTTATTGTTAATGTTATAGCTATCTATACTGTTATTTAGATGAAATCTATAAAAAATGTTGACGGAATATGTAGCAACATTGTCCGTCAAATTTAGTTCTTTCATTTTACCGGATATCCACCATTCGAAACTGCTTTCAGTCATTTTGTAAATTGAAAAAAAAAAACTACTTGACGAGAACGAATCATGGCCGATACAACGTGTATGGAGTGTGGAATTAAGAGGAGTGGCATCTCTTATTATGGTAGAACTGTTGCAAAAGTGTCCAACTGTCAGCTATAAATAATAATTCCAAATCTCTCCAGAGTAGCGCTAGAGTAGCTAAGAACCTAGGCGTTATTAACGGAGTGAATAGGGTTGTTTCCATCTACAAATCTTAGGGCAGAATTGTATTCCAATAAATTCTTTTGGATTATAAGAACATGTTAAACTACTTTTAAGGGACCTGTAATGACCATATTTTTGTAAATATTGAATTTAAAATATCTTTTGGCACACGTCACGTGACCAAACTCGAAACGTCATTGAAGATTCTGACGACGTCACAACTCTCGGATTGACACTGTTGACAGTTAGGCGATAAACAACAATTGACAAATGTCAGTTGACGTTATCTTCTACGTGTGTATGTAGTTATGTGTCAAACCGTAAACTTTGACGTCACACAATTTTCAAAGAGCGTTTTGGGCGCGAAAGCATCTGTAAAAATATATTTTGTTAATTTAACATATTTCAAGCCGTTTTTAGTATAAAAGTTGTATTTTAGGGCAACTTTTAGTTAATATAGAACGTAATACAAGCGTTTCAAAAAAATTGGAAACAACCCTATTGCGCTGTCTGTGATTTGATTTTTTTGTTCGTGTACTCTAGGTATTGTAGCGCCACCTATTTAAAGTTTTTTGATGACACTTTTTGGTGCATGGTAGTAAGTACACCTTCCGTAACAACGTGCCTTTAATTTCATTCAAAGTTAAAATATCAGTCTCAGACTCTTTATTCGAAGACTCAATAAGTCATTTTGAGTTGCGGAATGACGTGCGACTCGGCCGCAGTGTGCTATGCGGCGTAGCGGATGAAAAACGCGCTAAAAGTATTCATAAAAAATAAAAATTGCCATTTATATACCTGCCATCCTGCTTTATCCTTTTTTCAATTTTTTTATGATATAGAAGCAAACGAGCAGACGGATCACCTGGTGGTAAGCGATTACCGCCGCCCATGGACACCTGCAATACCAGAGGGGTTGCCGGCCTTTAAGATGGCAATACGCTCTTTTCTTGAAGTTTTGAAGGTCGTATCGGTCCGGAAATACCGCAGGCGACAGTTCATTCCACAGTCTAGCTGTGCGAGGCAGGAAGTTTCTGGAGAAATGCACGTTGAGGACTGCCAACCATCTAAGTGGTGGGGATGGAAATGTTGTCGCTTAGGGCGACGGCGAAAAGAAGCGGCAGGGATTAATCCGAACAATTCCTCGGAGCACTTTGTTCAAAAGGAGATAAATCTCTCGCGTATCTATTACAGGCTAATTGTTCTACATATTATAACTTTTTTTAATAATCAAATTAGCGATTATTCATAAGTTAAAAGCTTCCCGTTACTTTTGATACTGACTCTATCTATAGGTAACTGCATTAACCTAGAAATCACACAATAATTACGTATTTTTCTTCTAATCTAAAACAAATTACCTAGTAATAATAATACCTAATAAAATGTTTTGCGCCACTTTCACCATATTTCTTTCCCGATCTAATACAAGTCCAAGCTTGACGTATAATTTCCTCCACAAACATTATGCCTAGGCCAAGGCCGCCTTTAGACCTACTACCACAAATAACAATCATATCAGCCATTGAAAAACGCATTCAAATGTGTACCGTATGCTCGCGAAATAAGTTCCAAATTCATAGTGGTTTTTACTGGCTGTTACGATAATACATGTACAGAAGTAATAATGTTGTTCTTAAGTTAGGTATATTTGCCACATTAGGCTTCTGGGTGTATTAGCTTTCCAAAACAATATTAATGTTGGTTAAAGCTGACGAGGGTATGTTCCAGATATACAGGTTCGCCAGTATCAAGGTATTAGGAGCATTAAATACTACTTAAATTGTTCGGTTAGCACAAGACAGTGTACGATGATTTTATCAGCTTTTGACAAGCGATAGCTGGACTTTACAAGTAAACGGCTAAATAGTTAAACGCGTTTCGAGATTAATTCTCCATTCATTGCACACTACCTCATTAGTTTACTGTATAATAAGCTATCTATATTAACACACTAAACAATATTTATGAGCAAAAACAAAGGAATTAATCACGAGGCGTGACTATCAAGATAAATAAATAAATAAATATTATAGGACATTATTACACAAATTGACTAAGCCCCACAGTAAGCTCATTAAGGGGGTCCCTAACGCCAATGACCTTCGATCTGAATCCCTTAGTTTTCTGTTTTAGTAGCTTATCATATTAACAGCAACGGCTGTAAGCAATATAGTATCCCATATTTACTTCAAAGTTCATTATCTTCGAGATATTTGGTATCAAAGTTGAAGAATTTTAGGCCAAAAAAGTGGTTTTCTGGCCATAACTTTTTTGTTAATTAATTTAAAATTAAACTCTCTGACAAATTTTTAGAGACGTCAAAGACAAATCCAAAAATGTAGATCTCATATATGTAAGATCCTTCATAGCAATCTAGTTACGAAAATAGTGTTTGTTTAGACAATGTTTATAAAAATGATAAAAAAAAGTATTAATTTCTTTCAGAATCCGGCAGACAAAAATGGAGATAAAAGATTAATGAACCGATAGCCGTTTGTCTTATAATTCTATCTATAGTGCAAAATTTATTTAATAAAGGAGTAACGACTCAAAACTCGCCAAAAATCGTTGAAAACCGTGGGGAGCCCCTTAAGGCTTGTGTTGTGGGTACTTAGACAACGATATATATAATATATAAATATTTATAAATACTTAAATACATAGAAAACAGCCATGACTCAGGAACAAATATCTGTGTTTATCACAAATAAATGCCCTTACCAGGATTTGAACCAGGGACCATCGGCTTCATAGGCAGGGTCACTACCCACTGGACCAGACCGGTCGTCAAAAAAGGACGAAAAGATGAAGGTCGGTAGATGGCGCTCGAACCGGAATTCCATTTGCTTAAGATACGTCAGTCTAAATATGTCAGTGTCAAAAATGACGTTTCGTTAAACAAAACCATGACTTTTAACACTGACATATCCAATCCATCTATATAATAGTATCTTTAGCAAATGTTTGACGTACCTATATTAAAGTTCGAATCGGGCCGTATGCGTATGTTTTTTTTTATTATATGCAAAACATGACCATTTTTAAATAGAGGACAACGTCATAATAGGATCTCGAAGGCTTCGCGAAATCATAAAGGAACATTGTTTTGGCAATTTTATAAGCGAATAAGGGATTTAAATTCTGGCCTGCTTCTGTTTGTAGAATTATGAATCAGTGAAAAGCCTTGAGCAATGGATATTGAACTTATTTTAGCGATCCGTGACTTGACTTTTACTATCGGCCCGATTCGAAGAATGATAACGACACGTTTAAGATCTTGGAAAGATCTTTAAAAGATCGATAACTAAATGAAATGTCAAAATTGACGTTTATTTCGGTTCCGCTGTGATCCCAGTAAGATCTATCTACTATATTTCTAACGTCAAAGTTGCCCGAATCGAGCTAGTTTTGTCAATTATACGACATACAAACTATATCTAAATGAGAACTTATCTAAACCAGGCCACGTAACCAACGTTACAATCGTTAACGCTCCGTAGTCATCTCTCTCTATCACTCTTCCATATTAGTGCGACTGTGACAGTTGCGTTTCGTTCGCCACGGAGCGTGAACGATATGCACGTTGGCTACGTGGACAGAACTTATCGTTATCGTGTCTCATTCTTGGAATCGGGCCGTATATTTATACTCGTCCGCGTAGAAATGTTATTTTTTTTTATTAAATTTCAGTGCTTCAACTTCAACAGTTTTTTTCTGTGCGTTGTAGGTATATACGCCTGTATCTTATTAACATGAAACGATGTCATGACGAATTATGATGAATGGCTTCTACGGGAATCTTAGGAAATATGAAAAAATATATAAATTAAAAGTTATAGTATACGGAAAGAAATAAGGTTACGAGTAAAACGGTTAAAAATAAAGTAGATAAACAATAAAACTCATTTCTTTACAGATTCCAATCTCCCGTAAACCATTAATCAATATTATCAGTAAACAGCTTGCTTTCCCAGATTATTGCATTTATTATTGAAACAAATATACCAACGTGTAGCCAACCTCCAACAACGAAATGAATTTATATTATTTGAAATTTTTTTTTTCTTTTGTATCACCAATTATATATCTTATCATATTATTTAACATATAATTTACGTTAGTTACCGGGTGCTATTTTTAGAATATATGTTTGCAATTTCTTCTACCACTCCTTTCATTTATACTTATAGAGTCGCCGTAATAAGATTGCAAATGTATATTTTTAAGGGATTTATTAAACATACAGACATACAATATACTTTACATTCTAATACATACTGGGCTTCTTTATAGTTATAGTCAATTTTTTTATGTGCTACAATTATGGTATATTGTAGATGGTGAACATAATTTCGTACCGCACTAGTGCGATAATTAGCGCATTACGTAACTATGTCGAAAATATAAAGGGCCATTATGTACTGTAAAACATTGTACGATACATGTGCGAATAGGTCGTGTTTTAATTTATCACCACTCGTTTCGAATTTCCTATTTTCCGCACTTGTATCGTAATTTACTATTAAAAAATACAACAAAACAATCCGCACTCCGGCATCGCTTCATGGTAGGTATTCCACAAATACGTACGAAGCGTTTTGCTTCAACATTTCTTATGCGAACTGCCAAGGAGTGGAATGCCCTGCCCGAGTCTGTGTTTCCGCATGAGTACAATCTGGGTATCTTCAAGGCTAGGGTAAATAGGTATCTCATAGGTAAGCGTGCTCCACCGTAGACCGCATCATCACTTACCATCAGGTGAGATCGTGGTCAAACGCTTGCCTATCGTTATAAAAGAAAAAAAAAATACCTCCCTTTTGTCATCATTCACCAGTCTGATAGAAAGTGTCACAAAGCCTAATAAATCTATTCACAATTTTGTTCAAACTATTATTAGTTTTTGTGTTGTTTGTGTTTACATTACACATTGTATAAAAACAAGCGATTCTTGCAAAGAGCTTGCACAGAGTTCCTTTGGGGTGTTCATCAATCATAATTTATTAACCACTGTTATCGCGCCCTGAATAATCGCTCATATCCGAAACACCTTTCTCGAGATCCGTCCACACTGGGGGAACAGAAATATTACGTGTTAATTCTGGGACACAATCGACCGTAGTTATGCAAAAAACGGCCAACTCCATTTTTTTATCAATGCAGTAGGCCTAAGAAGCGCTGGCTGGACGTCGTGATAGCGGACATGGAAGACAACAATCTCACACCTGAGGATAGTATCCTCAGGATACCGAAAACCGGACAAAGTGGAGAAGATTAAGTAGAAAAGCGGTCCCTGGCGCTAGGCCGGGAAAACACTAGGTTGAAAAAGAAGAAGAAGCAAACGACTAAATCCAGTTACGGCGTAAATCGCTTTGGTAAAAAAAAAGTCGGTCTACATAAATACGGTTTTTATGTATATAGCTATGCATTGTTAAGAGTCGCCTTTAAAGACCCGGCATAAAAAAGTAGTTGTACTCTTATTTTATAACCACGTGCTAAAATAATATGACACTTGGCATGAACATTGAAGTAACATATATCTATGCCTGAAATTAGTTTTCATTTATAGAAATTGTAATACAAAGAAAATAATTTCAGGCATAGATATATGTTACTTCAATGTTCATGCCAAGTTCCACGTTATTCCAGGATATCGCATATAAGAGCGTTTTTTTTTCTTTATACTACGTCGGTGGCAATCAAGCATACGGCCCGCCTGATGGCGTAACTTCAATTGTATGAAAAGGTGAATTCGGTGGCTCTCCACTGCTTTAAGAGGCTGTCAATACCTAAAGCGCGCACACTGTCTATTTGTATCGGAGTAAATGAGATAGCACTGTCGCATGTTACTGGGCCTGGGCAAGGGAATAATAAGAAAAATATTTAAATAAAAAAAGTGGATTATTAGTGTAATATTTTACTCAACCACGGTTTAGATATAAATGTTTTGAAATTGTGATTTTAATTGCAGACCCATAAGTCAAAACAATAAAGACATAAAACCGTTTAATTGTGATTTTAAGACCAATCTTTGCAATTATTTTCTATCGAGCCGATTTCGTTCAATCGTGTATCGAGTACAACCACGGCCTTTGAAATATAATTAATATGAACATATATTTTTCTTACTTGACTAAAACAAATAGTCTTTCTTAAAAAACTGTTTAAGTAACATCAATTTCAAGGACATTGGGTGTTGACAGCCTCTTAAGGTTGCTTGACTGACAGTCGCCTGCAGCTAGATCAAAAACGTTCGTCTATAGTGGCCTAAGAATCAAATTCGTTGACATACATCCTTTTTTTTAGGGTTCCGTAGTCAACTAGGAACCCTTATAGTTTCGCCATGTCCGTCTGTCTGTCTGTCTGTTCGAGGCTTTGCTCCGTGGTCGTTAGTGCTAGAAAGCTGAAATTTTGCATGGATATATAAATCAATAAAGCCGACAAAGTCGTACAATAAAAACTAAAAATTTTTTTTTTTTTAGGGTACCTCCCCTACACGTAAAGTGGGGGTGAACATTTTTTTTTTGCTTCAACCCTACAGTGTGGGATATCGTTGGAAAGGTCTTTCAAAACTAATAGGAGTCTTCAACAAACATTTCTTGATAAAGTGAATATATTCGTAAATAATTAATCCGAAAGAAAAAAAAAATGTGTCCCCTCCCCTCTAACTTTTGAACCATAGGTCCAAAAAATCTTGGAAGTAGAGCTTAAGAAAGACATTAAATGAAAACTATAGCGGATATGATCAGTTTAGCTGTTTTTGAGTTATCGCAAAAAGTTTCCCCTTCATAGTAAAAAGACGTACACCCACAGTTCATCTCTTGGTTAACAATCTACCATACTTTAAGCTCCAGTTTAGCTTATTGTGACGGAAGAGTACCTACGGAACCCTACTCTGAGCATGGCCCGACATGCTCTTGGCCGGTTTTTTCTTATTACAATAAACGATGGTCATCAAAGCGTCCCAGTATAGACGCGGCCGGCCGTCCCCTCCGTAATGCAAGCAAAGGAAATTGGATTTTTCTTTATCCTCCCGTAACTTGATATTGTGTGAATTATGAAAATTGCCACGCTAAATTGTTGATTTATTACCGACTCATATGATTTAGACGCCGAATTGTTTTATCTAAGAAATTGCTTGTTATTGTAATAATAAATTATAGGTGAAGAGGCGGTTATTCAGTGTGGTAGGGGTGCTACATTACTTATGTACGATAGGTTGTTATAATAATGTTCAATTATTCATATGTGAGGGAAGTCTAGATATGAATAAAGATTATGTTTGACTTCTGATAGCCATCGAAATATATTGAAGCCGGCAGCTAGCTATCTATAGAACAAAGTATTAATAAATATTAAATTGAAAATGTAAATAACTCCCTACGCTAATCATAAGACCACATCAACATCAAGGACGCGGCCACGCTAGCAAGACTAGTCACAAATAGCAAAGAATTTGCAAAAGTGGCCACCGACGCCCGCTAGGGCATGGCAACAAAAGAAAAATCATAAAATTTACCATTTTATGCTAAAAATGCCGTACGTTATTTTGGAAAAGAGCTGATAGTCTTTAAACTGCTTCAAATCGATTGTTATCAAATATATCTCCATCGCAAGGAAACTCGCTTTCATGTAAAACGCATCTAAATCGGTATATCCGTTTGAGAGCTATGATGCAACAGACAGACATACAAAGAGATATTTGCGTCGAGGGTTAAAAACAACATTCTAAATGCAGTTTTTATGACAATTAACAATATATTTTGACAAATAACAATCTATTTTGACAATTAACAATCTATTTTGACAATTAACAATATATTTTGACAATTAACAATCTATTTTGACAATGAACAATTTATTTTGATAATCAACAATCTACCAAACATTCTCCTCACGTGTGAAAGTCAACACCGATATTGGCCAATCCACCCTGTGCAAATTGGCAGGGAGTAAAAGCCAAAAAAAAAATCAACAATCTATCTTGACAAACAACAATCTATTGCCAATTAACAATCTATTTTGACAAATACCTATCTATTTTGTGACCCTCGATTAAGTGTTTTTAATTTCGTGTTGATAAGTATCTGTAACTGAAAGACATAATTTGTGGTTTTAAAAAGAGTTAGGTATTGAAAAAGTGTCTTATTTTTAGGTGGCAGTAGGTATACTTATTTAAAGAAGATTATGGAGCTATTGAATGTGGGCTTTAAGTGTAGCTTCGACCAAGATTGATCTTTTGTGGCAGGTGATGGGGATGAAGTGCCTATTTTCCTAATAACCCCCTTTTTAAGCGGTTACAGAAAATAAAAAGCTTAAATAAACAAAACTACGACTGAATCCATTATAACAATATTTGGGAACAAACTACATATAAATATTATAAATCATATATCAATTATCATATATCATGTATTATTTTTCAAACTACATATCAATCTACTGCAGCGGCTGTAGTCGCATATTTATCACTTGTCACTATGCTTGTCACGTTCTAACAAGTATGGAAGTGCGAAAGTGACAGGCATAGTGACAAGTAATAAAAATGCGATCGTGCTACAGCCGCAGATATACTTAGACCGAAGAGCTCGCGGCTTCCCCGCACAACTTATCAGCATTGCGATACAACGAGGAAATGCCTTGGTACAATGCCTCAAAGCCTATTTTAAATGTAAGCTAGTCATAGTAATACCTCTGTATATATATATTATGTAAATAAAAACCTTCCTTAGACATATAAGTACATAACATTCATAATTCAAGAACAAAGTTATCGCCAGCTCCAAGCCGTAAACGTGAATTTGAATGTATCCAGTTTCTAATTAGTCTTATATTTCCTAAGCACATTTCTAACAATTGTAACTTAGTGTTAGCGAGACATGTAGAATGTACACGCTTCAGAACTTCGCATGTTCTTTTGTTAGGTGAAAACTTGGAGTTTGAAACAAAACTTGTCTGGATTAAACTTTAGTATCGAGTTCGGCTACCACTTTGACGAATGTATTATTTTCGAACTCATTTCGCGTCCGACGAACTCAAATACTTCACGATTTTTTAATAGATTTCGGTGTACATCATATTCGGTCTCTATGAAGGTAAGAGGTTAACGTTACTGAATATGGACGCCTGAAACTTCATAGATATCACATGCGCGTTGCCAATTGTAGCCGCCGTGCAGGTCAGGATCTCGACGACTTAAATAAAACTTCGATTTATAATGAAGTGAAGTATAACCATCCCAAAGGTACTGGTTTACAAGGGTTCTTGCCAAAACGGTTCAATGTAGAAAGTACGTGTTTATAGTATGGAGGATGATGAAAGAGTGATTTGCAATATTTTACTTGATCAGTACAAAAGGTTTAGATTTAAATGCTTCCAATTGGCCGCGATACGGATTATGTGGAGCGCTCCTATTGGTGCTTTTAAAAAGCCTCCGAATACTAGCCGAGCCCGACGGCTGCGTTTAGCTACTGCATTGATTTTTATATAATATTAAGTTGCAGTCGCAACACCAATCTTTTCAGGGCAGGTCAGGCAAAGCAAATGATGTGACAACGGACATACAATTTCAAAGACTACCGCTGAATTAGTGTTGCATTCGGTATTTTTAAAACACATTCACCGCTGAGCTATGGTCGTAGCGGTACGTCGTAGCCGAAAGCACGGCTTTCCCGGTATACTTATAGCAAAAATGCTTCGTAGAGGCAAAACGACAACGTGTTGTGATTAGCGCTGAATGGGTTAAATGTTATTTCAAATAGCCTAGTGAGATTTTTAACGAAGCAAACGCAAACTGAGTTATTGGCGAAGAGTTGAAATAACAATTGAATTTGAACTTTCATTGAAAGACACAGCGATATAATACTGGGTGAAATTTTGATCACCGTTCATATTCTACGTATAGGTAGTGACTTCATATATTTCGATGATAAATTCGTACAATACAAGGTGAAATTAAAACAACCGTTTATAATCTGCGTAGTGACTTTATTTTATTAGTCATACTGAACAACTTTTATTATGGGACCAATGACGAAATCGCGAAAAAAAATTTGGCTGTTTCATACATTCCGGCTGATGTGATGCCGCTGATAGTATGGGACAGCCAAATTTTTTTTCCCCCATACCCCATACCAACCCCATAGTAAAAGTTGTTGATTATGACTTATAAAATCACTACGCAGAGTATAAACGGTGGTTATAATTTCACCTTGTATATAAGTACTAATTTATTATCGGAATATTGTAAGGCAAGGGTGGGCTCCTATTCATATGTATTCATAGCTACCGAGACTAAATTACATGGTATTATGAAGCAAAGTTCTCATGAATAGGAACTATGGGCTATTGTTTTTTCTTCAATATTGTTTACTTTGTATGAAAAATAATCAATATCAATATACCTTTTTGTTGGAGTAAGATAAGACTATGTATACACCGTGAGCTAGTGAAACCCGTCAGATTTTAACCACGCATTTCTGATGTCATACGGAGCAAAAAAGATCAGTTTTTGCTCGCCAATTTGCCAATTTTTTTGCGTCTTCTGCATACGACACGTTATTAATTTTTACATGTTGGCAAAAGCAAAAACATTTCAGCGAATAAGTAGTTTTTATTTTAGTTACAATTAATAAATTGCGAGTTCCCTTTAAAAAAAAAAGGTAAATAAAAGGTAAAAGGTTAATGTCTGTCAGTAGACAAGTCTAAACGAAGTCACACGGTGACAGCGTCGCAGCCAAAAAGGCGTTTTTCACTTAGTTATTATAGACGGCCTGATTCAAAGAATGAGATACGATAACGATAAGTTCTGGTTTAGATAAGTTCTCATTTAGATATTGCAGAGGTTGGCCATCGCTATCCAGCGTGGTAACGCGGCAAGTGTGATGGGCACCTTTGCACCCGGTGCAGCCCACGGAGGTCTTTTAGAATAAGTTTATTTATATATTATTGTTTTGTGTGTATTTGTTTCTAATTGTATGTCACTTTTTATTGCATTAGAACAAATTAAATAAAAATAAAAAAATTTAGATATCATTTATATGTCGTATAATTGACAGAAGCAGCTCGATTCGGGCAACCAATGTCACTTTGACGTTAGAAATATCGTAGATAGATCTTATTGGGATCACAGTAGAATCGAAATAAACGTCAATTTTGACATTTCATTTAGTTATCGATCTTTTAAAGATCTTTCCAAGATCTTAAACGTGTCATAATCATTCTTCGAATCGGGCCGATAGTAAAAGTCAAGTCACGGATCGCTAAAATAAGTTCAATATCCATTGCTCAAGGCTTTTCACTGATTCTTAATTCTACAAACAGAAGCCAGTCAGAATTTAAATCCCTGATTCGCTTATAAAATTGCCAAAACAATGTTCCTTTATGATTTCGCGAAGAAGATAGATCTTATTGGGATCACAGCGGAATCGAACTAAACGTCAATTTTGACATGTTTAGTTATCGATCTTTTATAGATGTATCCGAGATCTTAAACGTGTCTTAATCATTCTTTGAATCGGGCCGAAAAACAAATTCTCACAAGAATTGTCATTATCTCTAAAACAAGACCGATTTCAGGAAACATTGTATGACATTTTGGTCTCTAAATGCGGTCAAGCAGTTGGCAGTTGGGTTAGGGTCGGCAACGCGCATGTAACTCCTCTGGAGTTGCAGGTGTACATAGGCTACGGAGACTGCTTACCATCAGGCAGGCCGTATGCTTGTTTGCCACTGACGTAGTATAAAAAAAAAACATTAAAATCTGTCGGGTTTTACGAGCCCACGGTGTATACATATAATTATGATATACATTATCATATTTGAACTATTAATCTCTAGAATAGGAAACTAAAACGATCTAAAATATAATCAGACGTCCCTTATCTCAAGCTTTCTACTTATTGCTGTATCTCTATGATCAATTTATGATCCTTGTTACAAAGGAAAGGCGTTGGCACCTACTTTATTATCAGACTGTATAACAAAACGACTTAACTGCTAACAATTTCAAAGATACATACGGCCTTCTGAATTCGCAAGTTTATCGCCCAGTTCTTGTAGTGGGCGTACATATGGACGTGTCACGATATAATAAGGTGTAACTACTACTTTGTCGTTATAAAAGCCATTTTATATCGAGCTGTCATGTTAATTAATCTTCAATATCTATGGACTGTTAGGGAGTGAATTTTACTGTTAGAATATTTGCAATTTCGTAAGGGTGTTTTATTTAGTCACCTGCAATAATTTACGGGGTAAATATACAGGGCATACTGAGCAACTCTTACTATGACAACTTTTACTCTGTTAACGAATTCTTGAAGAGATATGAAATTGTCCGTAGCTATTAAGTACTTATGTTAATTCATATATTTTTTCTTTTTATGGTAGAGGAGGCAAACGAGCAGACGGATCACCTGATGGTAAGCGATTACCGCCGCCCATGGACACCTGCAACACCAGAGGGGTTGTAAGTGCGTTGCCGGCATTTAAGATGGGAGTACGCTCTTTTCTTGAAGGTTTGAAGGTCGTATCGGTCCGGAAATACCGCAGGCGACAGTTCATTCCACAATTGATTATGGTTCGGTAATAATAGTTTAGAATAAGTTTATATATTTGCACGAAAGTAACAAAAAATATCTGCCATTTGAACAGATGTATTTTCTCGGTTTCGTTAAACATAAATCTTTGAGTCGATTTTACGAAAATATCATCATTTTCATAACGAAAATAGAAAATTAAACAATATTTACTACATACAATATTATGTATCTTCAAATTAGGATAAAAATCATCACCGAACAAATTGTATCTAAAAATAGTCAATAAGTTATATTTTCAACGAATTAATATTTTCACTGCGTGACCTCTAAATGGCTCATTCCAGAAACCAGTCGGGGGGGGGTTAAAAAGTAGAATTGTACACAAGCCCTTTGCGGCATCAATGTCCCGCTGCAAGACTGTGGCAATATGTAACGTTGCCTACTGCATTTCCTACGTTTACGTCCAAAAAATAGTAGGTAACGTAATCTTTATTACAAAGCCATAACGTCGACTTAAATCGCAAACCTAGTCGCTATCTTTAAAGGCCATTAGGATTTCCAACCTAAGGTACCAATGCCTAAAGTTGCAAATCTCTTAACTCCTTAGGAGGAGATACGAGGTTGACAGGTTGACGAAATTAGCCTACAATCATGTCTACCAATGAGCAGTTATAAGCCAAGGACTACCCTTGGCGTGTATCGGACTACTTAAGAATGGCCTTTTATATAATATTTGACTTGCAATCTATTGTTCATAGAGATAGAGTATATAATCCGCTGGACTTTCAAGATGGCTCTAACGACTTTTTACTACGTGGCAATTTCCGTGTTTTGCGGTAAACCTAAAAATTGCTTTGTAATCTTAATACGCTGTTAAGTGGTTTGGCCAAAAAGAAAAAGGAAACACTAGTGTTCCAATTCGTACGCAGACGACCTTGCTTATCCTACGAGATACTCCGTGAACACAAACAGAAATACTAGACCCTAACCTCTTCACAGTAAGGTTCACAATCAATTGTGGACTGTAACCGAGTATATTTATTACAAAACACCTGATACGGGCACTAGACACCGCATTCCCGAGGGACCACTCGCTCCCGTTAATTATTAACTAGCCACTTTAAATTTAAACTTGCTCCGAATGCGTCGTGCCGTACTTATCATTGAATCAATATTATCGTATAGTTTTATCTCGTGGTATTTCTGATTGTAATGAATATATCAAAAACTGACTAGGAACTTTCAGGTATTTTTTAGGGTTTTCGAAAGGAAAAAACGGAACCCTTAGAGGATCACTTTGTTGTCCGTCCGACTGCCTGTCTGTCAAGACCCATTTTCTCAGGAACGCGTGGGGGTATCGAGCTGGAATTTATATCAAATACTCAAGTCTACTGTCCCCTGGAGCTGCGAAAAAATCAAAATTCTAAGTCAACGCAATCAAAAAATACAGCCGTTTATGCCGCAAATTAACGCAATTTTCGACACTCGCAAAGGTTTCAAAACCTACAGAGTACTTCCCGTGAACTCAGAATCTTGAAATTTGGTACGAATCAACGTCTTATAGCACAGATAAAGGAATAATTCTGAAAACCGTAAATTTTAGTTACATCATATAATAAAAATATTTTTAATAATCGATATGACTCGATTGTCGTGATCTGTGAACTTTTACTTATATACCAACAGGTATATACGGAACTCTCGGTGCGCGAGTCCGACTCGTACTTGGTAAAAAAGAGAAGGTAGGTAATCGCCGAGTTCTCTAAAAAAATGAATTGCTTTTGCTTTTGTGCATAAATTATTACAAAATTTTAAAGTGCGTCTTAACCTGTGTTCGTAATTTCGGATGAATCCCTGAAAAAAAATCCTCAAGATTGCTAATTAACTTTTTGGAAACTCTATTGAGATCTAAGAAAAAAAATCGTACGATTTTTCAAAAACTCACATTTCTGAACCTACCTTAGGTAGGTAGTAGGTACCTTATTTAAATGTTTCTCAAAACTGTAAAGCAAATAGCATGAACACATTTACACATTTCTTTTATTATGCATCTGTGATAAATATATCTAGTGATTAATAGCATCACACTCAACTATTCATGCGTAGATCCTAATTCGTCGAGATTAGGTACCTATATGAACGGTCATTTAATCACTTTAATTAGTTTCGAATTAACATTTAATAAAAAATACACATACTACATTCTACACACATTTTATATGACCATGATGATGAAGGCGTTCTTCCTTAAGCAATATAAGGATGGTCAATAACCGTTTCTTACACTAATTCTTCAAAATGTGTTTCTTTGAAATGTGCACACCTTGATCGAGTGATTTAAACTGTCATAAAGAACTTACTAAATTCATCGTTATTGTTTCTTTCAGATTGACTTGCGAATTGGTCTCACACCAGAACCCTTAATGTAAATTTATAGCGTGACGTGACGTACGCATTTGCGTTAAATCTCATTTTGTATGGGATTTAGAAACAGCGCGCCAAGCGGGACGTTTTGAAAACTCAAAATCCCATACAAAATGATACTTAACGAAAACGCGTACGTAATTTACACCAGGGGTGCAAAAGGTGATGTGAAGACCAATTCCCAATCTCTGTCTCTGTCCTCTGTATCTGTCCCACTGTTTTTTTCAACATATAATTATACAGGATGTTTATTTAGTCACTTGCAATAATGTACGGACTGAATATATATTACCGAGCGACTTTTACTAATGGACCAACCAAGTTGCATTGCCAAATGTGACGTTTAGCGTCGCAATAATTAGGGTAGACTGCAGAGTGAGACGGAATAAAACTAACCTGAGTAAAATTTACTAGATATATTTTAATAATAGAAAATAATAAATAATAATTCAGCCTATATACGTCCCACTGCTGGGCACAGGCCTCCTCTCATGCGCGAGAGGGCTCGGGTTATAGTCCCCACGCTAGCCCAATGCGGATTGGGGACTTCACATACACCTTTGACACAAATAATAAAATAATAATAATAATTTGAGATATATTTAAAACAAAAAAAACTAACTAAAAGAAGGACAAGGTCGTGAGTCTTTTCTGAGCTGGCACTACACAGTTAGGTCGGAAACAAGCCAAGTTTCGCACTTGTGGAGGTGGCCGTCATCAGCAGGGTTCCGGATCCTCAGCCGGAACCTTCCGGAACGTGAACGGGAACACGCGCAGTCGGGTTGATGTGTTCCAATTGAAACCCCAGACTTGGTCCCTGGAATTCCGGTTAAATGGCCATTTCAAGAAAAGTCCGAAATTTTTTTGGGTGGCATAAGGTTGGCCCATAGTAAAAGTTGCTCAGTATGACCTATATATTCACCCCGTAAATTATTGCAGGTTACTAAATAAACAGCCTGTCGGTATTACAATAAAATTATAATTATTTGTTGTTTTTGTAATATGGATCCGAAATAAAAGCTTTTTATAATTATTTATTACAGAACAACTTGACTCAACACGAACTTTGATTCAAAAATAATAGGCACTTAAGCGTTTCGCTTAATAAGTAACACACAAGTATTTCATCTCAGTCAACAACTCGCAGCAGCCACCTGAATGATATAGTGTAAAAGTTAAGGGTAGATAGAAGTGGAACGGACGGTTCCAGCAACAACATTAGTCAGCTGTCATGGAACCCTTCCCTATAGAGGGAACTACAACAGATAAGTAGATATTTTGCACAGTTAAACTTTAAAACACTAAAAGCATAGGAATAAAATATTTCTGGTGTTGTTAGGTATACGAGTAAGAAACTTTTGATGAAATTGGATCGATTGCTATAATCTCACCGTACTTATCTCGTACCGTAAGCGGTACGATGCATTTTTTTATTTAAACTTTATTACACAAAATATTATACAAATGACATTCTGTACCAGTCAACGATAGGGCCAAACAGAGACACTTACAATTGGTTTAGAGAGAGAAAACAAAATTTCGGCAAGCTTTTTCGGCAAGATCTGTTTATATTTTTCGGCAAGATAAGTAAATACTGAAAATAGAATATGAAGATTAACAAGGTACTGAATTTATTGCTAAGATCTCTTCCGAACATCTTTTGACGATGAGTCACGCTGGAACGATCCAGGTCCGGGCCGAGGCGTCCGACACTTCAGTTTTCCATAGAAATCATCACGTGATCACGAGTCGCTCATCATAGAAAACGAAGTATCGGAAGCCTCGGCATGGACCCGTACCATTCTAGCGTGGAAAACTTAAAATTACTTACAACTATATCAGCACATAAAGGTTTTGTTTATTCCTCACAAATGGATGGAAAAGTTTTATTTTGCATTACATCATTTAAAAGTAAGCCTTAAAACCTATGGGACTAAAACATAAGCACCTCCTTCAAATCCCCTGCTTCCGGCATAGACCCCAGAATTCTGGCGTCGTCACCTCTTTGCACTGCCAGACTCAACCTCTGAGCAAAGAAGGAGCCCGCTCTGTGGTCCCCTAAGAAAACCCTATCAGACGTTCCGACACCTTTTTAAATTTTTTTTGGTGTTGGACGTACGGACCCACAGTACAAACCTAATAAAGACTGTTTGTACCAAAATAAAGACAAACAATTAAAAAATATTAACCAACGTTGTAATACATTGTGCATCATTACTCGCAGTGAAAAGATTGGTACCTAACCTTGCAATTCGTAAACTAACTTATAAAGTCAAGTTGAAATTTATAGATTCAGAATTTTATTTGCTTAAACATGGTATTTACAATATGTCTAAAACAGTTAACAATTAATAAGAATTACAGTAAAATATAATTAAAGGTACAATACAAACTTAAACTAATTAAAAATTAAAAATCTATATCTGTTGTTAGTTGAAATTTATTAATTATCCAAACTATAGATTTTCCAAAAAAAATCGGTTAACATTTTCTATTGCATACTATTTGTAAAGAACTGTCGGGTCTACGTTTTCATATCTCACCGTCCACTTTACGGACTTTGCCTTATCTCGCTCAAAATATTACTTTTGGAGCACACACGGATGGCCCTGGGGGTGAAATCGTCTTTAAAAATACAAGTAGCTGAGTTATTAGCCTTTTGAAGTTGACATAGTGCCGCGAGAGGGGAGAATGTTATCCACTTTTCATAATAAGTACGGCGGATGTTCTAGCGTATGGATGTCCCTTTAAGGCCCTTTAGGGACCATCGCATGTATTTAATGAGTAAAACAACGCTCTAATTAAAATTTTATAAATGCTAACAGAATCGTTGTTAATTGCTATAAAATAATAAATTGGGTTTTTACAAAGTTGTTTAGTTAAGGTTAGCCAGGGCCATTTCTAAAAATACAAAAAGTGAGTCTAGAGCCTCTTCAACGCATACTTTCGCCTGTCATAAAAAAAGAATTCACCCACGGTACCTATAAGTGGCATTTGCCCCATAGTTGCAATTGCCCTGGCTGACCTTGTTTATTATTTCGTTTGGCAAGTAGAACAAAAAGTCATATCTGCTCTAACTTCACATATATATCTAATATATCTTTGGGAACTACGCCCAAAGATTTGGGCGTAATTCCAAAGTAATTCTGATAGGCCGGCTCACATTTCTAAATTTTCTAAGCTGTTTACAATATAATGTTGGCCAGAATGTTTCTATCTTGTTAAGATTTAGGTGTCGGTGAGATTATCATGTCTTTGCTTTGCCGTCTGCAAACTTTGCAGACATCTGTGTTGAAAACAAAGCATTTAATGTGCGTGATCACGCACAGCTTAGTAAAGTTGATAACTTGAACTTTAATTTAACTGCAGCTAACATTGTATATTCACTAATGTAGGTATTAGACAATACACTACAGATGGGATAGTTAGACCAAGCTGGGGAAGTACCTCCACCTTACAGAAAACCGCAGCCAAATAACACTCGACCCTACTCATAGTGTTGTGTTCCTGCCGGTGAGTAAGGTTGCCAGAGCTCAACGAGGGGGGTGGGGTTAGGGTCGGCAACGCGCATGTAGCTCCTCTGGAGTTGCAGGTGTACATAGGCTACGGAGACTGCTTACCATCAGGCAGGCCGTATGCTTGTTTGCCACCGACGTAGTATAAAAAAAAAAGAAAAAAAAAAAAAAGTTGGCAGCGATTTTGATAGCCCAGACGGTGAAGGTGAGACGGTGTGTTTCTACAAGAACGTGACGTTTAAATAAAACTTTCGTCTGGGCTATCCAAATGGCTGCTAACTTAGCTTGGTCTAACTCTAGTATTCCCATATGTATACATTGAATGAATAATGATTGGTTTACTGGTACAGAATGCCTTAAAGTATTAAGTCCGCAATTTGTACCTTTTTTGTATTGTCTAATATAAATTAAATAACTAAAAGAATGTTTAATTTTCAAGCCGTCAGTTTAATCACTATTAAGACGAATCTTTTCGGCCGAGGTCCTTAAAAACATTGGCACATTTTTATAAAGGCGACCGCTTTCTGACTCAGACAGGAAATTAGGTCTTGTTGAAATTAAGCTTTCTTTTCCAAGAAAGTTTAACTAAAAAGCCGGCAGTTAATTTTGCATTACATATCATGCGTATGTTTTCAAAACCTCATTAACACAAGACGGGACTTTGCTATTATAAGGATATAAAATAAACAATAATCATTAAGAAGATTTATTTTACGATTAATAAAATATTCAATAATACGAGTATAGTGCGTGTCATCCACCATGATGCGCAGATTTGTCAAATCTAACCTTTATAAACATGACAATAGAAGTGAAGGCACGCGTCGTCATGAATGACACGATCTATAAATTCCTAAACGAAGTTTTCATCACTTTGCTAACCGCGCAGCATTGTAATTTCGGTCACAGCCAGCAACAATAATAGCTGAAACTATTTCACTCAGTGACATGTGACGGACATGCCAGACAATCGTAAACTAAATCTCCCATATTTCCCCCAAATTTCCGCCTACAGCGAACAAGCGTCTTTTCCAACTGAATTATCGCCGAGCTGCCAATAAACGGTGCTAGTAACAGCTCGCTCGAACGCACTGCCTGGAGTGCGTAAGGAAGACTTATGACTATGACAACCCTCGTCAAGGCGCCCAAGAACCTTATTTCCACCCAAAACTATACTTAACGCCGCATGCCAACCAGTGTACCTGACCTGGAAGTCAATTCGTACTAGAGTTTTGACATCCAATGATGATTTTGGTGAAAAAAAAATTGGATCGCCATTTTGTGAACAAGTTCATTCCTTTTTGACAGTTGTGTGCTCAGTGACATTGACGTCTAAATATGCTACTGATTGCTTCCCGAAACCGGAACTCATCCCGATACTTCGTACGTAACTTCGCTATTACCTTATTGTATAGTAAGTTTTGTAGGGTAAGTAGTAAAAAAATACAAGAATTAATCGAAAAACCACAACTACAGGATTGAAATGTGTATTTAGACAAATTTGTATGGGAATTTTAGAGGCAGTACAATGAAAATGTTTTTAATAAAAACAAAATTAAATTTTTTGAAAAAACCCACGACGGTTAAAACGTAGTTGAAAAAGGATAAAATAATTTTGAAACACCCGACTTAAAGAATTTATGCTACGAACTTAATAAAAAACCAAGAAAATCCGTCGGGGGCTGCCATCTATATTAAATATACCGTCTCCGTTCCGTCGTGGGTAAAAAGAGGCATCTTTGATACGACTTTCTCTGCTATATAACTTAACTAATCCCATGCCATGAATAACCAGTTCACCAAATAATACTTGCTTTCGTAATTGCTCAAGATCAAATCAAGATACGTGACGCCAAAATTTGCAATGCATCGTCTTAAGTTAGTTACAGGTCAACGTATAAAGGTTTTCTCGAGAAGATTCGCTAGGAGTGATGGAAATAATAGCCCTGTCACTCGCGACCGGGTACACGGAAAACGTTTTACTACAAGCAGCATTTTATTGGTTTCAATTTCACCGTTGCCTTGCCACGGATAATACGGAAATATTTTTGGCTCCCGCATTCGATTAGTATATAGTTTGTTGAGGATTGTCGCATGATGACTCATCTCTTTCTATGATTGTTTTTGAGAGGTTGGGTTTATCTTTGTTCTGTATTTCTATTGCACTTTACTGTTTTTATGTCTTACCTTTGATTTTAATCCTGTCGGTAAAGTATTTGTGAATTTTACTTTATAAAAATAGATAAGAATAAGACATAATAAGTTATTATTATTGCTTATAAATAAGCACTGATCAAACCATGTGATAAATTCGCTTATAACATTTGAACTCAAAGGGAGACTCAAAAAGTTGTTTATAAAAGAAAGAAATAAATAAAATCGACCAAGAGCATGTCGGGCCATGCTCAGTATAGGGTTTCGTAGTTACCATTCTGTCAGTATAGGCCAATCGGGTTCTAATTTAAATAAAAGTGTGTAAACATGTAGTCGAGGGAATTATATTTTACTTATTAAATTATGAGCAGTCTCGATCGAGGGGTTATGGAGCTAGAAGATCCCAGAAACTCAAAAATTTTAGTTTTTAGGGTATACGCTAGCTGGCGCGGGTGCACGGGGCGGATGAGCGGGTTATCGAAAAATAGTATGAGCAACGCTAAGTGGCGCGGACGCGTGCGGCGGATTTCACCAACAAATAGCACCCGCGTGCGTACGCCCGCTCCGTGCGCCCGCGCCAGCTAGCGGCCACCCTTAGGCTCTTCTAGCTCCATGGCTCCATATGGCTCCATATGGGGGAGGGGTATGAAGCTTTTAAAGCTATTTGTGAGGGGCATGGAGCTTTTAAAGCTATTTGTTAGGGGTCTAACTATTCTGGTCATCGTCTTTACAATAAAGTATGATCGAGTTTGGTACCGAATGAAAGTGCTCAGTTTACACATTTATAATATTGTTTTTTTTTTTTATTTATGATTTCAAATAATTATCTAGTTAAAAACGAAATAAAATAAATATAAGTATTTGACATCTGACAGGAAAGATTACGGCTTACCACAGATACAGTTTATTTTAATCTCCTTGCAATAAATCGCACGCGGTTTTCGATCATTTGACGACTAAGTAGGTGTATTCAATTGACCTATCTTATTGGAGAACCGTGAGTTCTCAGTTCGGGACGAACCACTAGTTATTCTAAATAAGAAGTAATTTCGTTGATAAAAAAAGAAGTTATGTTTTTTTTTCGAAAAACCAAAAAGTCTTTTGGCTCTGTATAAAGTGTGTAAAGTTTGCATATTGGCGGTTACTACGTTTCCGCTTCCCACGATTTAATTTTAAAAATTCAAACCTCTTATAAACTGTTCGTGCAATATCTGTTATCAAAAGTGTGTAAAATGAAGCTATGGGCAGCAAAGTAGCCGGCTAAGCAGCAGAATGGCCGGCCATTGAGCGGGAACTGGCAAAGTTCAGCCCTTATCGGTGCGCCGGCTTCGGAGACTGATTATCCCTCTTATATCTAGTACGGAATAGATGGGATTCTCTCATTTTATGTGACATAGATGTCATTACTTCCATTTTTAGCCCATGGAATTGGTACATTTTACCTAACATCAAATGAGGTAGTTCTGTTTTTTTAATATGTTGGTAGTGATGAAATAGTAATAACAAATCCAAGTTTTCGACCTCGAAAGCCCTTGGGATCATTGTAAAGTACATGAAAATCCTTTAAATTTTAGGATAGTGAAGGTCTCCGTTTCGCTTGAGCAAAGATTATTTCGTATATTTGTTTGTTCTTGTCCACATGTCGCATTTTTCAACAGATTCTCGTGAAATTTTGTGTGTGTGTGTGTGTGTGTGTGCCTAGCCAAGATGCCAATCGTTTGCGGTACCACAACGCATGATCTCTCTATCGCACTAATATGTAAGAGTGATAGAAAGACAGAAAGCGTTTCGTTGTCGAAGCGCAAACGATTGGCTTCTTGGTTGGCCCCCAGATTTGATAATTATATATATATTGTTTTTGTCTATTCAGTAAACGCTGGTGGCCTAGCGATAAGAGCGTGCGACTTGCAATGCGGAGGTCGCCGGTTCAAATCCCGGCTCGTACAATGAGTTTTTCGGAACTTATGTCCGAAATATCATTTGATATTTACCAGTCGTTTTTCGGTGAAGGAACACATCATGAGGAAACGGGAATTATCCCAATAAGGCCCAGTTTACCGTCTGGGTTGGAAGGTCAGATGGCAGTCGCTTTCGTAAAACCTAGTGCCTACGCCAATTCTGGGGATTAGTTGCTAAGCGGACCCCAGGCTCCCAAGAGCCGTGGCAAAATTCCGGGACAACGCGAGGAAGAAGGAGGAGTTTTTGTCTATTCAGTTTCTGGAAAAATCTTAAAATAAAGACGCCATTGGTGTTAGCGAAGTGTACAGCTGACAGACGGCCCAATTCGAAGAATGATTGAGACACGTTTAAGATCTTGGAAATATCTTTAAAAGATCGATATCTAAACGACATGTCAAAATTGACGTTTATATCGATTCCGCTGTGATCCAAGTAAGATCTATCTACGATATTTCTAACGTCAAAGTGACATTGGTTGCCCGAATTGAGCTGTTTCTGTCAATTATACGAGTACGACATACAAACGATACCTAAATGACATCTTATCTAAACCAGAACTTATCGTTATCGTATTTCATTCTTCGAATCGGGCCGAGACCTAGTATATCGATACCCTACCTCACAATTGTACGCAGAATAATATTTTAAAAACATATGTAGCTTCGATAAGAACTCATTCGGTGAAACTCGAAATAAAAACAGCCGAGCTTACCCTATCGTTCAAGTGAAGCTTTACACCGTACATGATAGTAAGTACAGTCAGCATCAAAAGTAGCGGATCAAACAAGGTTTCAAAAGTATATACCATTCTGTTATAACTTAACAAAATGTGGTGATTCTATATGTAGAACAATTAAGACGGTAAAAGATATACTTTTGAATATAAATTTTAGAGATTTGTCTATATGTGGAAAAGTTATCCGGAATATCAGATACTTTTGGCGCGTTGTTTCATCCGCTATTATTGATGCTGACTGTACCTACGGAATATCAGGGAACTCGCACCAGTAATTCACCGGAGGCAACTTATGAAACCTCATTTCATGCCGTGAGTTTTGAAGTTGCTCTGCGAGTGCGAGAGCAAATGAAATGCTCATATCGTGAGTCGTTTATGTATTTTCTTATGGAGTAAATACATATCATATCTACAGTTGAAACGACCTTAACAGAAGAATATTTTCCATTGTCCATGATTTTTAGTACGTTATTGACACAATGAAAAACTAGGTTTAAAAGTTTTCCTTTTTTTAATAAATTTAAAAAAGGGTTCCGCACCCAAAGGGTAACACGGGACCATATTACTAAGACTCCGCTGTCTGTCCGTCCGTCTGTCACCAGGCTGTATCTCTATGTTCACAGATGATGTATTTCTGCTGCCGCTTAACAACAAAATACTAAAAACGCGAGTCCGTCTCGCACTTGTCCGGTTTAAAAAAAAATTGCAATAAAAACCCTACGAAACCTATAAACCTTTCTAGGTATTAATATTATGCTGAAGCGATCGATGTCAAAATCAAAGTTATTTGTTAATATTTACTTAGTGGAAACCGTTTTCTCCCGAAATGGAAATGTCATAATTTTTACAAAAGTACCGTTATTTCGTTAGGATCGCAAAGCTTTTCTTCCCTCTTAAGTATTGCGACAGCTGCGAGTTGGACTTGCCCACCGAGGGTTCCGTACTTTTTAGTATTTGTTGTTATAGCGGCAACAGAAACACATTATCTGTGAAAATTTCAACTGTCTAACTATCACGGCTCATGAGATACAGCCTAGTGACAGACGGACATCGAAGTCTTAGTAATAGGGTCCCGGGAGTTTTAACCTTTGGCTGCAGAACCCTAACAATATTGTTTGTGTGCTTATTATTAAATCTAGAGAGAAAGTATTTTCTTTTTTATTCCGTATTTTGAACTCAAGCTACAATTCTCATTTTTTTGGCTTCTGATACATTTTGCGCAGTTTTTATAAGTTAGAAAAAAGTTCGTTTAAACCTTGTAAGTTTTCTTCGAGTAACAAGTTTCGAAAGGCCCTTTTTTCTGTTTTACAAATACTTGCCCGAAACTTTATTACTTTTACTCTTTTATTTTTACACTGATGTTGTCGTTTTATAGCATATTAATAAATAAATATCTTAAGGTTATATCACTTATATCACTTCTGCTCTCTTAATCCAGGTATAACATCGCTCGGGTAGGCCAGGTAGCACTTCAAAGTGACCTGTTTTGACAATGAAAATGCAAAGGTTTCGATAGCAATAAATAAATCAAACTAACCTCTTGAACGCCAGACAGCGAAGGAATTTGCCGTGCCCCGGACGCAGGCGATCACGATTATTTAAACGAAATTGAACTTTACGGAGTCGCGCGTTAGTCCCTATTGTCGTTGGCGTCCTTGGCAAGTATTTCAGATGTCGGCCATAGCCGACGGTGGCGGTCAAAAGGTTAAATAAAGAATATAATCATAATCATAATATATCATTGTGATAGCAAAATTAAAACGCAATTGCTGCCTATTTTAAATTTTTACAATGTCCATTGGCGCACAATAGTCCCATCATAAAATAAATTAATTTATTGTAGACAACATTACGTCTATAAAACCTCTTAGTTTGATATCAGTAAAATAATCTGTATAGTTATTTTCTAAAGCAGGATTTGATCAATTAGGATTCTTTTCTGACAGCTTGAAGTGAAATCTAATGACGGATGTAAAAGGAAATATTATACTGCATTGGAACCAGCGATATCGGCAGATTTATCAATCGGAATAAATTACACTGTCAATAATTATATGTTTTATTAATACTGAACAAGGTTGTACCAAGGGTCCTTTTCGAAATTAAAGCCGTTTGAACTTTAAACAACTATAATTATCTCCCAAACAAGTCTCACAAACAAGATATAAAAATACACACTTGATGTTCTAAGGCAAACAGTCGTTAGCTAGTTTGAGCAGGTGACAGCGCCATCTCTCGGTACATTTGGAAACTAACCACCACGATGTGTGTGATTAAAGTTATGAATTGGACATACCGCCCACCAAGGACCGAATGTCCTTTCTGACTGTCTACCATTGCAACATTAGCTATTCTATGCTTATATTAAACTACATATTCACTGTTAGATACAACTAGCAGCTATTACATCTATGACAAAGGTTTATCTCTCTAATATTCTAATAGTCTTACTATTGCATTGCACACTTATTCACTTACTGGTAATACACAAATTTTAGAAGTGGGGCGTTTTATTACGGAGTTCTTACATTTCAAAGATACCACTCTCGTTAATCCATCTGAGCCAGGATATTTAGTGAGGATTTTACCAAAAAGCCACTTACTAGGAGGTAAATCGTCTTCCTTCACCAAAACTATGTTCCCGATTTCCGGTTCAGGGGTCTTGAAGGCCCACTTGTAACGATGCATGAGATGGGTAAGATATTCATTCGACCATCGTCTCCAGAAATTCTGTAACATTTCTTGAGTGATCTGCCATCTTTTTAAAGTACTTAGTTTACAGTTCTCATAATTTGCCTCAGGGATCGTCACAAGTGGTTCTCCTACCAAGAAGTGACCTGGGGTTAAAGGAACGGCCTCTGTTGGATCATTGCTCAACATGGACAAGGGACGCGAGTTCAGACATGCCTCTATTTGGCTGAGCAGAGTGCTCATCTCTTCATATGTCAGAGTAGCTTCGCCAATTACGCGTTTGACGTGATATTTGACCGATTTTATGCCTGCTTCCCATAGCCCGCCAAAATTAGGTGCGCGGGGAGGGATAAAATGCCAATTAGTGCCACGAACAGCTAGGCTGTCTGCCACTTCTTTGGTCATTGTCGACTTCCCCGCATCGAACAACTCTTTGAGCTCCTTTGAAGCGCCTATAAAATTAGTTCCGTTGTCACTATACAGGTTGGCACAGTGACCGCGTCTAGCAACGAAGCGTTTAAACGCTTCTAAAAAACCTCTGGAGGTAAGATCGCTCACCACTTCAATATGCACGGCTTTTGTAACCATGCATACGAATAAACTTATATAACCCTTGAAAGCCTTATGACCTCTGCCTTTAGAGGTTCTCAGCATTATGGGCCCCGCATAATCTACACCACTATTTAAAAATGCTCTCGCGGGTGTAACTCTAACGGCCGGTAGAGTGCCCATAAGTTGATTCTGCAGTTTAGCCTTGTGCCGCACACAAACCACACATTTGCGCACACGATGTTTCACCAGATTATTGACTCCGATAATCCAGTATGCTGATCGGATAAAGTTTAGCATCAATTTTGCATCACCGTGTAACGTTTTCCTGTGAGCGTCGTCAACTATCAAATCAGAAAGGTGTGATCTGTGTGGCAAGATTATGGGTTCCTTAAATCCTTGAGGTTCTTGTGAGTTAGTGATTCGTCCATTCACTCTAAGTAATCCCTGCTTATCGATGAAAGGGTTTAAGCTGAGTAGTTTGGACGATTTGGATGTGACCTGTCCGTATGTATGTATTTCTTTAATTTCAGCTTCAAATTCAGCAACCTGACTTATTTTAATGCAAGTCACTAACGCTTCATCGAGTTCCCATTTATTTAAATGCTTAAGCTCTTGACCTTTATTAATTATTTCTTTTTTCGTGATGAACCTCCTGCAAAATGCTATCACTCTAATCAGCCTTTGCAGCGAAGAATATTTGTTCAATATCGGCACTGCTATCTCACTCGTAGCAATGTGAACTCTTAAAGATTGCTCTTGATTGGTCTCGTTGTTCTTTAACCTGTTGTATGCTATGTCCTTATTCCATAGAAACTTCGGACCGAACTTCCACAGCCCTAATTCTGCAAGCTCCGATGGCTGAACTCCTCGCGAAGCACAATCAGCTGGATTGTCCTTCGTGGAGACATGAAACCATTGCGAGGATTCCAATTTGGAATGGATTTCAGAAATTCGGTTCGCCACGAACGTTTTCCAGTTACTTGGATGTTTATTTAGCCATGCTAATACTACTGAGGAATCAGTCCAAGCTCGTATATCGGTCCTGGGAATATTCAAAACCCCAGCTACCTCAACCAACAGCTTAGTCAGCAGGGCAGCACCACAGAGCTCCAAACGTGGAATGCTGACTTGCTGAACGGGTGACACTCTGGTTTTAGCGCTAACTAGGACGACATGGACGTCTGAATTTGCGTTTATAACGCGCAAATAAACAACCGCAGAATAGGCGACATTGGATGCGTCCGAGAAGCCATGCAATTCGGTGACGACGTCATCTGCCTTTGTGAACATCCACCGCGGAATACTGAAGTTAGTAAGTTGAGCCAGTTCATTGCGGTAAGTATACCAATCTTCTAAGATGCTTGATGGTGGTTCCTCATCCCATTCTGTCCCTGCTATCCACAATCGCTGAATGAATATCTTAGCTTTTATTACGCACGGAGCTATCCACCCCAGGGGGTCGAATAACCGCGAAACGTCGGATATAATTTTTCTTTTTGTTACAGGTGCAGACAACGGAGGCAGCTTCACCGAGTATTGAAATTCATCGCGACTTCTATTCCAGGTGAGTCCTAATATCTTTACTATGTTGTCCTGTTTAAATTCTAAAGCTTTGTCCTGCTTGTTATTTTCTCCATTTCCTGAGTCATCTATTATCTGTAGTAATTCATCTTTGTTACTTGACCACTTTTGTAGAATGAATCCACCTTTATTTAATAGTTCCTTCATCTCCTGATATAATCTTGTACCCTCCTCTATGGTCTCGCACCCGGTCATCAGATCATCCATATAAAACTCCCTTGCGACTTTCTCTGATGCCATTGGGTACTCTTCTTTATGATCTGTGGCGACTTGATTTAAACTTCTGACTGCTAAATAAGGCGCTGAAGCTGTGCCGAACGTGACAGTAAGTAACTTGTAGTCCCGTATATCATTTTCCGGCGAACTTCTCCACACTATGCGTTGAAAATCGCAATCTTCTTCTGCTACTCTCACCATTCGGTACATCTTAACGATGTCAGCAATTAAACATACTGGATGTTTCCTCCAACTCATGATCAAATGTCGCAGGTCTGGCTGCAGTGTAGGCCCAACCATCAAGTTGTCATTCAATGACACGCCGTCCTCATTTTTGCAGGATGCATCGAAGACCACCCTGACCTTTGTGGTTATCTTATCCTCTCTGACGACTGCATGATGTGGCAGGTAAGCTGATCTTTCTTTACTAATCTCTTGATTTGGTACAGGCACCATATGACCTAACTATAAGTATTCATTTATCACTTCCGTATACCTCTCCTTTAGTACCTTATCTTTTGTGAACTTTCTTTCTAATGCTTTTAACCTTTTTATTGCTATCTCACGAGAGTTCCCATTGTTCCAGGTCGACTCCTCATCGCGAAATGGCAACTTCACGACGTACCTTCCAGTTTCATCTCTACGCGTCGTGGCTGAGAACAAGTCTTCACACCTCTGTTCTTCTTTTGTTAAAATCTGTGAACTTAATAAAGGCTCATTTTCCAATTCCCAAAATCTTTTTATTATTTCATTGTCCTCCACCTGTGTATGGAAAACGGATATTTGATTATCTACTCCCGCGGCGCGCACTGTTCCAGACACTATCCAGCCAAAGGCAGTACACTGAGCTACCGGGGACCCGGCTGGTCCTTTCAATAAATCTTCCCGCAAAATCTGGCTATAAACTTCTGCACTCAGTAAAAGGTCTATTTTATTGGGCGTATCAAAGTTTTTATCCGCCAAACACAAGTCTTTTAATTGTACCCAATCCGGAACCGACACTTGCCTCTCGGGAAGTAAAGAGGTAATTTTTGTCAAAACAAAACACTTTACCTCTATTTTAAAGTTCGGATCCGTTAATGACTGGAGTTTTAAAGTTACGGTTGCTTTTGACCTAACTGACCTTGGATCATCTCCTAATCCCGAAATTGTAGGGTTGGCAGATGTTTTCTGCAATCCCAACCCTTGAACTGTGGCCTCTGTTACAAAAGAGGCCTGTGAACACTGATCTAACAAAGCTCTGAATGGCCGATACTGACCTGTTTTGGACTCAACGTTCACGATTGCCGTGGGTAACAAAACTCGATTTTTTACCTGACCTTTCGCAAAACAAGTCACTACCGGCGTAGTCTCCTCTGAAGCCTGAATGGAGCCTCCATCTGAGGGCCCGTTAGTTGCCCTTCCAACTGATTGATCTGAACTACCTGAATTACCCGTTGGAACACCCTTTGGATGAAGTAAGGAATGGTGTTTTTTCTGACATACTCTGCAACTGGTGGCTTTTTGGCAAAATCTAACACCGTGATTACTACCTAAGCAGTTATAACAAATTCTATTATTGGTTACGAACTCGTGCCTCTTCTCATATTCCTGGTTAGCAAATTTCTTACAAAAGCATAATTTATGGTCCTCACCACAAAATTCACAACTTAATTTTACTATGGTGGTCGCATGCAAGACCTTTGTGTGACCTTTATTATTGGTAGCCTTTGAACTGACTGGTGTTGCCTTGTATACATTTTTCGGTTCAATGAATTCCAAAGCTCGATATCTATTCGTTAAAAACGTTTGAAATTCTTTAAACGTCGGCAACGCATCCGCCGACACATTAGTTGCAACATTCAGCTCCCACTGTTTTCTGGATTCGGCATCCAATTTAAGTGAAAGTAAATGAATCACAATTAGGTCCCAAGACGATACATCTATACCCAAATTTTGTAATGCGTTCAAACAATCGGAAGACGTGTCCATCAACTCTTTTAAGCAACCTGCTGACTCAGTCGTAATATTCCATTGACTAAGCAGACGTTTCAAAATGCAATTCGAAATATATTTTTTATTGCTATAGCGTTCCTCCAATTGTTTCCAACATTGCGCGTAATTTGCGTCCGACACAGGTGTGTGCCGAATCAATTGCTCAGCTTCCCCGGCCAAATAACCCTTAAGATATTGCAGCCTTTGTACATTATCTAACTCCGTGTTATTGTGTATCAATGACACAAACAAATCCCGAAAAGTGGGCCACTCTGTATATTTCCCTGAAAATGTGGGAATGCTAATCTTAGGTAATTTGACCAAAGAAGACCTTTTATTTACATTTTCATTTGCACTCACATTTATCTTACTTACATTAGACTGGAACTTAGTTAAAATGCATTTCAAATCACACTTGTATGTCATATACTGATCTTCTGTTGATTCATACATATCGTCGGTTGTATACTTCAAAGTACTTAGTAACGAAGCATCAGCTGTATGCAGTAGCTCTTTATGACCCTGCCTAAAATCATTCCACAGCTGTTCCAATGCCTCGAGCTTACTTTCAACATAATATTCAGTTATACGCTCCTTAGGGGACTTTTTAAAATTACTTCTCGCCTTAGTTATACGAGTTGACAAATCAATTTGAAAATTTACCAAAGATTCCATGTTGAAACAAGCTAAATAAATCTATAAAATCTCCAACGTTTCTAAATTATAATTACAAGAACTATTTCATGCACAAACTAAATTAATTTAACACAAGTGTAAACTTGACACTTAGAAAATTCTCGAAGTAAAATTTGTAAAAAATTACAAGTGTTTAAAATATCGGCCTAAATCCGACATGGATTCCCCGTACCTTCGTTTTTTTACTAAATATTCTAAGTCCTTAAACTAATGAAGCTAAATATTACAAGTTAATTTTTATTCTAAATCTGCACCAAGTCCCGCACTCCTTAGTTATAAGGTTGAAAATGTCTAACTTTCTTGATGAACTTCCACTGATCTTTAAAGTTTTGAACTTCTTTGAAATAAGGTTGAATTTCGCGTACTCAATAATATAAATGTACTCACGGTTTGCACTTTTCACTTAAATCAACTTTCCACCTTGATCTGTTGTGACGCGCTGCTTACGCCCCTCTCCGCTGTCCTCCTCTCCTGGCAACACACCTCCTAGTGTATTCAGCTTGGCTCTCGCTAGATGGCGCCACCGTCGCTGTTGCTCTGCCAGCCAAATCGATCCCTCCGAACAGCAATCCACTGCTACTATGGGGTCGATGCGAAGAGTAGCTCTGCTCACACGCACTGCACTACAAACACCGTATCCGACTCGATGGACCATGAACAAGGTTGTACCAAGGGTCCTTTTCGAAATTAAAGCCGTTTGAACTTTAAACAACTATAATTATCTCCCAAACAAGTCTCACAAACAAGATATAAAAATACACACTTGATGTTATCGATCACCGTATTTAATTTTCGAAAAATTATACAATATCCGTTAAATCCGGTTTTAAGTATACTAAATACTAATATTAGGTCAATATTAAGTAAAGCTATGCATTTTTATTTGGTATTTACGTTCTAATTTATAGTTTTTGATTTGCTTATTGATTCATCAGTCATCTTAACATGTCGCTTAGCTTGTAAGTTAGTCTCTAATAATAGTATAAAATGTACTATTTAAGGTACTAGATAACGCTCGTCTGTTCCTACATGATCTGTAATAGAGTCTGACTTCTCTATTCAGCTCTAAGTAATACAAAGGAGTTAACCTTTGCGATACAAGAAGCTATAAAATACTTTTTATCGCCTGTTTAGAACCTTAAGTGCAAATCGCTGCTGCAACTCATATAGATGTTAAGGTTATATATTTCACTTTGAGCTATAACACTAGCTGCCTAACATAGATTAATTATTTTACCTGAAATTGGCTGTACTATCCCCTCAACTCAACTACGTCATAATCATGAACTTAAGAGTTATTCTCTTGTCAGTGGAGTATCTTCCAGCTCTTCCTATCTTGCGCCAACTCTTTGACTTTTTGATACGACACGACCCCTACTTTTTTTTTTCGCTTGGTCTAAGTAACTGCGTCTGAGTTTTCCTTTATCTCGCTTGCGTTCTATCCACCTCTCCAGGATATTGTTAAGGAAGTGAACGTATCGTATTATAAAATACTCAACTGCGATGCTATCAAAATTTCAACCGTGAACTGTATAACTTCGCTAAGTTGAAGCTAAAGTGAACTAAGTTAGTGTGTACACGACCTTATAAGTCTGGGAAAGCTAGCGAATGAAGTGAAACTTCAGATCGTAACGAGCAGACTGTTTTACATAACTTCTTCATATGAATTTTAGTTGATAATGTTGATATAGTCAACGTTTGCTTAATTTTGTGTCAGTTCGTGTGTGAAAATTGTTGGTTGTGAAAAGTGTTGGTACTTTAACAGTCCCTTAAACATTATGTACCTTACAAATGGAACCCTAATAGGATGACTCATGCTTCTGTCTGTCCGTCTATCACAGCCTATTTGCTCTGATGCTACTGGACAAATTAAGTTGAAATTTGGTACACGTATAGTAGTCTGTGACCCAAAGTTGCTTTAGAGCAGTTCCGTACGAAGGTTAAACCATTTTCATTTTTAAAAAATTCTCGAAAATCTTAAAATTAATTGTTTTCTGTGTTTATATAAAGTGAAATTCAATAAGAAGTCAAAAATTTAAAATAAACCAATTTTCCTTAATTTCTTCGTAATCTCGCAATTTATGTGGACAACCATCATCATTTCATCGACAACCTTTTTATTTATACCAATTACTAGTTAAAATGTATGTTAATTACCCTTTAACGGGCGAACTTCGATTTTATATGGCAAAAATTACCAGCCTATAACAATGATTTTAAACTTCATTTCAAAAGGACAAGGTTCAATTTTCCGTAATTTTTGATACTCGTCTGTCAGTTAAAGATGACCCTTTTAATGAATGAATGAAATTTATATTTTTATGAAAACTACCAACGTATAACCTAAAAAGGTTAAACGTCAAATGCTAACAAATTCTGTCATATTTGTTTACTTTATTCGTCTTTTATATTGAACTGTACTTTAGGTAACTTTTTTTTCTACTATAACATTTTCATGAACCAATTACTACCACGCCCGTAGTCACGAAATCCTAAATATTAACATAGATTAATAACAAAGTAAACTCTTGAACGTCAAATTATTATTTACACAAAACCATTGAATCATGGGAATTGGAGCAAGAAAAATAAACAGAGTAACACGTGCTTATTTCCAAACGTATACAGGATTTCGAACCGACTTCATTGATTACTATTTGCTCGAATAAATGAGACGACAAAGTATCAGACATCAAAGCAAATACATATTGATAAGGTCTGAGGAAAATTTGGTATTGGCCCAAAAAACTGCTGAACCGGTAGGTATTTCGGTTAAGTATAAGTACATACTGAAGGTAAATTAACTTCGACGTTCAAATTTTATTCTTGAAAGATTATTTTTAATTGGTGCCCATTTACTGCTTTCTTATGTACCTATCGCGTATCTTTAACGGCATGCGCTGTTTTAAAAGAAGAGCTGTAGAGCTAAGATGGTTGGCTCTTTATCATTTGTCACCATGCCTGTCACGTTCTAACAAGTATGTAAGCGCGAAAGTGACGGGCATAGTGACAAGTGATAAAAATGGAACCATGCTGCCACCGCTGGGCACCGTTAATCCGTTAACGCATAACTAGGATTGCATTTTATTGTATTGTTCCGATACTTGCGACAGTGATCTTCTTATATGAATTGTTAGTTTGGGTTTTGGACGTTAACGGGTTATAAAAAAACTGTCTATAATTCTACAAATAATACAATGATGTTAAACGCTACTTATTTTTATTGCAATTTCTGGTTTAGACCATGCATGTTTGTCTATCAAGTAAGTAGTCCTCGACTCTGTAAGCCTTCAACATCAATGACTTTTTTAAGTAATTCTGAAGAGCTGGAAAGGGTAATCTTAAGCATCGTCAGGTAACTTGTTATAAAAATGAATGTATTGCCCAACGAATGACTGTTGTACTTTACGGAAACGAAACTTTCTGATAGCAAGCTTTTTTTTGTAGTGTTATAGTTATGGACATCAGAATTCTTAGTGAAGGAGTTACGAATTGACGCATTGACTAAGCCCCACAGTAAGCTCAAGAAGGCTTGTGTTGTGGGTACTTAGACAACAATATATATAATATATATAAATAGTTATTTGAATACATAGAAAACACCAAAGACTCAGGAAAAATATACTTAACAGATATAAATATATAAATACCTGCATACGAATCATCCCTAACAAATATCACGTAAGTGCCCTTACCGTGTTTCGGACCCTGAACTTTTAGCTTAAAAACAGGGTCACTAACAACTTGGCTAGGAGGTCATTAAAAAGTATCCAGTCAAAAACAATAAACTTTTTTTTAAGAGTCTCGTAATACTACGCTAAAACACATCACACACCAAACTCACTCACGCATCAGCCTCCACAGTCACCAAACCCGTTGTCTAACCAACAATGCTTAAATCGTCTGTAATAGACGCAAAGACCTGTGATGATGTAAACAGTAATACCTCACCAATTGTATAGTCAACCTTATGGCTCCTCTACACGATGGCCCATCATACTAGCCCACTGAGATGGGCCAGCGTGTAGAGAGGGTAGTGTCGGATGGCTTATGGCGCGGCGGGATGGCGATGGGATGACCACTGTGTCGGTTTTTTGTCCGCACATCAAAAGTAGTGGGCCAGCGATGGTGCGTACGCATCTACACGTGGCCCATTCCATAGTGCGCTCTCAACCATCGCATGGTCTTCCGTCTGGGCCATCGTGTAGAGGAACTGTACCTAGTATACCAATTTCAAGTTTAGCACTGTTGGTATACTTATATTGTTAATAAACTAAGTTAGCCAACTGAGCTGGTTATTTGATAGAACTAGCAAACTGTCATTAGCTCGGGCTGCACGTTGACACAAACTTTGTACCAGTAAACACTAGAATTAGACCTATACAGCGTGTGTATCAAAAGATTATAATAAAAATCTTTCGTCATTTTTTTACACATTTAGGTATCCATGTAGTATATGTTGTGAGTTATTACATTGTTCTACATCACATATCAGTTATTATTAATCAATGGGAATATTAACATGCTGAGATGAGGCCATTTCGTGACACTTTACTCTCACTATGTTCTCTTTTATGTCTGTCTATTACTGTTTGTGTGTTTATGAATAAAACAAATTCTATTCTATTCTATTATAAATATACAAATATCACACTCTAATCTATATATAATGTACACAAAAAACGGACAAGTGCGAGTCGTACACGCCCACCGAGGGTTCCGTACTTTTTAATATTTGTTGTTATAGCGGTAACAGAAAAACAAATCTGTGATAATTTCAACTGTCTAGCACGGTTCATGAGATACAGCCTGGTGACAAACGGACAGACGGACGGACGGACGGTAGTAATAGGGTCCCGTTTTACCCTTTGGGTACAAACCCTAAAAATTTACGATTTTTTTCTTATAAAATGATTCAACACGCAATATATTGTTACCTTGTTTTCATTCCAGTAAACTAAGGTTACTTTGATGCGTCAGGTCAATATTGATAATCGATTTTTAAAATATAAGGTTAGTTTCTACATGAACGTCTTCATCACGTTTTTCTGCTAGGGTTTCCAGCCACATCGTAAAATGTATAACCTCACGTTCGATGATCAAACCCCATCAAAGTAACCCTAGTTTACGGTACAAAAGTTTCAAAAAACAATTAGTAATAGCCGATGTTTGAAACCACGACCTTTGGATTAAAAGGACGCTCTTACCGCTAGACTACCAACGTTTCTTTTTCGATATTCCAATTTCTAATAGCAAGATAGGTATTAAACAAATATACTTAAATAGTTCACACACACTTTTTCAGTCAATAATTATGTACATACCTAGTGGACATGCTGCGAGGAGCTTTGAGCTCATCTAGCCTCCTAAGGCTTAGCTATAAAAATAAAAATACTAAATTTGCCGCTAAAATCTGAACTTATTGTGTAGGAAATAGAGTCAATTCTGCGTTGTTTGAATATTGAGCGAAACAGTGCAAAAACGACTCTGTTTCAATTGAATATAATTCCGATTCTCGTAAAATTTTGTGAGCACGTTCGATGATTAAAAAGAATAGAATAGAATAATTTTTATACGTAAACACAAACAAGACACATTACATTACATAATATAACAAAAATAAAGAAATTATAAAGTGCCACGAAATGGCCTCATCTCAGCATGTTGCTGGCGGCGTCCAGCGCTGATCTTCCGATGAGACCATCAAGTGAGAAAAATCACGAAAGGCAACAGACAAGAATGAAAAAGACAAAAAATAATATACAGACACATGAACAAATTGAAAAATGGATAAAAGATAATCACTAAATTAAGTAAAGATTATTTATATATCAAGAATCGTAAACATAACACTGTATAACACTGTATTGGTCTGGTCTAACCATACCTTGGCCGAACATTACAGCTGCATACGCAACAAGCGCCAACGGTAGCTACACGAACTTAAAGGCAATGACAGACCAGACCAATATCGAGCGTCTAATAGATCAATTTTACAAGATTTTTATATTATGAAAACAGCATCAGAGGAAGACGAATACCAACATAATAATACTCGAACAAGTATGGCATAACAGGAATGGTGAACTATTGCTATGCAGAAGGATAAATATAGGACCCGGGTATGTCCTTAAATGGACCCGGGTATGTCCTTAAACTACGTCCAAAAGAGAGGTATGGGCAATGTGAATGTCATCTCGCCTTGTGTGGTAGGGCACAGCACAGCAGATGTCATTCCAGATCTAGAGCAGAGCCCAACTGGGGAAGTACCTCCACCTTACAGAAAACCGCAGCCAAATAACACTTGACCCTACACATAGTGTTGTGTTCCTGCCGGTGAGTAAGGTTGCCAGAGCTCAACGAGGGGGGTGGGGTTAGGGTCGGCAACGCGCATGTAACTCCTCTGGCTACGGAGACTGCTTACCATCAGGCAGGCCGTATGCTTGTTTGCCACCGACGTAGTATAAAAAAAAAAAATATGTTTTTGACGACTCACTTTTGGGAAATTTTCAAAATGGCGAAGCCATTTTTTCAGTTTTAAGTCTACACCTCACAGAGCACTAGTTAAATTATGACCTTTCTTTCAGTAAAACCTTGTTCGCTCAATTCCATTTTAAAGTTTCGTCGCCGCGAGAATGAACCAGAACCGTTTCCAAAATAGCCCCCGTCAAAATTCACAGGATGTTCTCTCCGTCACGTAGCAACAATATGTACAGGGTGATATCACGGCTCGGTGAGCGCGGCTTAAGGCGAAAGGGGAAAACCGTTTCTCCATACAAACGTATGTAGTCCCCATTTTTCTCTCTAAATAATAATATCGTAGATAATATTTTTACGCAATTTCACGTAATATTAACTACGCTCGTAGTATAATAAATTGTGTAAAAATATTTCCCATAAAGTCAATATCCAGAATTCAAAATTCAAAAATGTATTCTGCAAGTAGGTTTCGAGGGCTTTTTTATAAGTCAACAACAACATTTACAGTTATATTATTTAATTATGATAATGTATATATTTATACATATATAATACTAAACGTTGAATTGATGAAATCACTTATAGGGATATATTCGCCTTTGTACATTGCCAAGATTCATTTTTTTTTATTGTGTCTTAACCTGTACTATGTACAATAAAGTGTTTACATAAAACCCGACCAGTAATATTATGATCACGCGCCATATTGCGGAATTTCATTGGAACTAAATTTTTCATACAAATACAAATAATTTATTTATAACGCCAAGTTACATGTCATGTGCATGTGGTTTTCATATCATTAGGTAATTAATTAATTTTATTCAATTTAATTATTACACATTTAATTTAAGTATCTATACTTTATACAACTGACTAGATTATAGTAAATGAATAATATTTATATGTTAGGCAGATCGAAGAATTCGTCTATGGAATAGAATGTATTGCTAAGAAGCCACTTGCGCAATTTCAACTTAAAGGCCACCGCAGAAACTGCATCCTTTTTTATACTAAACTGAACTGTCACCCTATACATGAGAATAACAGCGACCTCTTGACAATGATCATATACTTCTGGTCGGGCTTTATATACATCATATAATAACATGAAAAATACATAGCAAAATTTATAAATACAACAGCTAATACCTGGGTAAACATTACTGAAAACATTACACTGGGTAATAATTACTACAATATAAAAGAGATGAGAAGGCCAGAATACTAATACGTATAAGATTTGGAGGCATAAAGTCTCTCCAAATGTCAGAATGAAATTTATATTAAATAAATCGCGTCAAGACTAGCTAATAGCCTTATACCTAATTCTACAGGGGGGAAAATGGGGACTAGCATTGTATGGAGAAGCGGTCGTCCATTATCCTCTTAAAGCTTGACTTTTGAATTGGGTTAAGAGGGGAAGGGTTAACCCTTAACAGCCTTAAGGTTTGAGCCCGGTGAATGCAACGCTCTACTGGTGACACATTGCAAATTGGCTACACCAGTCAATAAGTACTCTCACCAGGCCGCGTAGCCAACGTGCATATCGTTCACGCTCCGTGGCGAACGAAACGCAACTGTCGCAGTCGCACTAATATGGAAGAGTGATAGAGAGAGATAGCTACGATACGCTACGGAGCGTGAACGATTGTAACGTTAGCTACGCGGCCAGGAGTTTTACGTCTTTTGAACATTGGCGTCTAGTCAGCGCTATGAAAAATGGCGTCGCTGCACTGTTGCGTCGAGCAGAAGCCATAGAATTGACTAGACGCTGAAACTCGGGAGACGTTAGTGTGGGGTGGCCCTTAAACGCTAGCTACTGCGACAACACGAGAGAGATGCATTTTGAGTTAGTTTAGGTAGTAAAATTCTTTAACAATTAGAGTAAAAAAAAATCTTAAAAAAATATTTTCCGTGACAGCGAATTCCTTAAAATGTCATTCGGATGTCATCTGCAGCTGCATTACTGTTGCGGCATTACTGCTGCGACGTTGACGCGTGCGCTGTCACTGAGCACAAAAACTTACTCACTGTGTACTCGTTTATTAGGGTACTTGTTAGAACGTGACAGGCATGGTGACATGGCTCCTCTACACGATGACCCAACGTAAGCCAGTCCTAGGAACGCATTTATGCGTTAGAGGGAGCAAGTATATTGCTATCTCATTTCCCCGCATAGCTGCGTCCCTTAGACTGGCCTACGCTGGGCCATCATGACGAGGAGCCCACAAATGATCCGTCGCCGACCATCTTAGACCTAAATTGCAGAATTTGCAGATGCTACAAAATCTGGTATAATCATTCCACTATTTAACTGACGACCGGTTTGGCCTAGTGGGTAGTGACCCTACCTACGAAGCTGATGGTCCCGGGTTCAAATCCTGGTAAGGGCATTTATTCGTGTGATGACCATGGATATTAGTTCCTAAGTCATGGGTGTTTTCTATGTATTTAAGTATTTATATATTATATATATCGTTGTCTATAGGTAGACCGTTTAAATGAGTCTTCGCCCGCGCGGTACAGAGGCGCGGGGGTAAGGCGACAAAGGGGATCGAGAGAGGAGCGGGCGGCAGGCGCGCCTATTGTGATACACAAGAGGTGAAATGCGCACTGGACAGGTTTTGAGATATGTGACGTTATAGCGGTTAATAGTTGGTGTTTTTTTAATGGGAAAGAATATGACGTTAATTTTATTGAAAGTTTATAAAACAACAAACTTAATTAACTTTTGTACTTTTATTCAATGCAAATTATAAATATAATAATTTATAATAATATGTAAGTACGATACTGATGATGACGACTCGAAAGTGATTTATAACTTATAAATCAATCACTTATGTCCATATCAATATCACTTGAACTTGATTCTTCACTTTCGGAGTTATCGTCATCATCAGAATCGTCCTGCAGATTTATAATCAATTGTTGATACTCAATAGAATTCGGGTCCAATTTCTTCTTTCTAAAATATGTGTACACATTAAAAGCCATTTGCTTGGTTTGACTATTAAGTTACTGTCCAAAGATAAGTCGAGGCATCTTGAGAATGTAATCTCATGTGTATATTTCACCAAGCGCCCGGAACTTATAAACACGAGTGACTGCTAACCGCGTGGCTAGCAAACTGAGCTACGGCAAAAATGCGCCTGCCGCCCGCATCTCTCTCGATCCCCTTTGTCGTCTTACCCCCGCGCCCCTGTACCGCGCGGGCGAAGACTCATTTAAGCGGTCTACCTATAAGTACCCTCAATACAAGCCTTATTGAGCTTACTGTGGGACTTTTCTATGTATTTAAGTATTTATAAATATTTATATATTATATATATCGTTGTCTAAGTACCCTCAATACAAGCCTTATTGAGCTTACTGTGGGACTTAGTCAATTTGTGTAATAATATCCTATAATATTTATTATTATTTATTTATTTATTTAAGTTTCAATTGCCGTTTTCTACACGCGATTTTCACATAGCTCCTGGCCAAATCTCTGTGACATCATTCATAGTTTCTGCAGATTTACTGCACTTAAGCTAGTCCTACTAACCCTGTGTGCACTCCAGCCATTATTCCGCGCGTTACCTCGGTAGCCTTACTTGGCATTCATGTCGCATACGTTTAAATCTGGATACGGCCCGGTAATGCTTACGGGTATTCGCAATGGTAACGTATTACTTAGTCGGAAGTCCAGTATGAGTTAGAGCCCATTTTAAACTAGTGGCTCTGTGAGCTGTAAACTAGACATATCTCGTTCACGAGTGAGTGATTTAAATGGACTATATTTTTTATGGAACTCACTCACTCTTCTACTCACTGAAGATGTAATTTGCTCAGTTCAGTAACTCAGTGTTACTTGCTCGCTCTTTCTCACTCATGATTTGAATGAGTCGGCCGAATATGCGAAACAATCAGTTTCGGAGCAGTTCGGTAGAATTCGGAGGTTGTCGGGAAAATAAGGTGGGATCGTATTGCGTGATTCACCATCTTGGTCGCACTTATTTATTTATGGCTTTATTTAATCTGATTGTTTGAAATCTCTATCCACGTGCGTGCCACATAATCAAAAATTTGTGTGGGACATTTCTTTGCCTTACGTTTGGTTAATTTCGTTACGCAAGGTATATTAAATATGTGTTCATGCATATCATGTTTAAAGTTTTACGGCCTGATTCGAACTTTAATATACGCCAAAAATTAGCTCTAGATACGATATGGATCGGAAATGTCAGTGTCAGTTTCTTAAAAAAAACGTCACTTTTGACACTGATACATCCGATCAATTTCGTATTTAGAACAAATTTTAGACGTATATTAGAGTTCGAGTTCGTTAATATACACCGCGCTTTTGCTGAAATATATGTACAATACCGATATACTTCTATTGCATCGGCTTACAGAGCGCAGACAGCTTTAAGCCGGCAATCAGCACTAATGGTCTTAATCCTTAGTAAATCTACCAGAGTGGAGCAAAAAGTTCACTGCGTTTGGTTGAACTGCTTCATAGGGTTACGTTTTCCGATTCCTTGATCACTTTTACAAGTACATAGTATAGGTAGTATATTTTGTCGACCGGTCTGGCCTATTGGGTAGTGACTCTGCCTATGAAGCCGATGGTCCCGGGTTCAAATCCTGGTAAGGGCATTTATTCGTGTGATGAGCATGGATATTTGTTCCTGAGTCATGGGTGTTTCCTATGTATTTAAGTATTTATAATATTTTATATATCGTTGTCTATGTACCCTCAACACAAGCCTTCTTGAGCTTACTGTGGGACTTAGTCAATTTGTGTAATAATGTCATAAAATATTTATTTATTTACATATATCTGTTTGTCGGCCTCCAATATCCCTAATATACAGGATGACTTCAAATAAGTCATACAAAACACTTGATTGTGGCTCAGTTAATGCCGATTAGTTTACTACATTAACCACGTTATTAAAATTAGTTGTATTTAATTATCGCAAATTTTCTAATAAAACAAATAATCATAGTCCCGAAGTGTGATTACCCCACTTTAAATACCTAACTGTTATACTATTGTCACTCGATATTATCAATGTAAGTTAATAATTATCGATATCACTATGAGTGACATTCGTGTAACTGGCAGGCGATTGATAACCAAAGAGGAAAGTATTCATTTGAAATTATTTAAACTTCTTTGTTAATCAATATGATAGGATAACTATGAGAAGCCCAAAAAAATTGGATAAATTAAAACAAAAAACCTTTGGATTATTTTCAAAACATGCGACTTCATTTAGAGGCTTAGTTTAGGGAAGAGTACCTGGGCGACCGAGCTTTGCTCGGTTATAACTATTTATTGTAATATGGTGGTGTATGGGTGATAATCTTATCTACTTTTTTTACTAAATTAAACTTGTCTAAAACAATAAAAAATAAAAAATTACATATAAACTTGAACATATATAAAAAACAAAACAAAAGTTAGTCACCGGGCGAGATTCGAACCCGTAACACTCGTTTCTAGCAGTCCGCGTCTTAACCCGCTGGACCAGACGGACAGTGGCCGGCAACACGAAATTAGCGACCATATTCTGCGTCGAAAGAAAAACGCATGAAAACTCGAAAACACGCGTTTTCCTAAACATAAGACTAATCTAGATCGATTGTATACCCCCAAAAACCCCCATATACCAAATTTCAGCGAAATCGTTAGAGCCGTTTCCGAGATCACAGAAATATATATATATATACAAGAATTGCTCGTTTAAACTTTAAACTTTAAAGGTATAAGAATTATGTGTAAAGCATTGATTTTGTATTACCAATTTAAAGTCACCCTGTATATCGGTCGTGAAGTACCCAGTTACCCACAACACAAGTCTTATTGAGCTTACTGTGGAACTAGGTGGATCAGTTTAAAATTGTCCTATAATAATTATTATTATTTATTTCAGCCATTGTTGTTTGTTTATGTATCATGTTGAAATCAGAGTGAAAATCGCAAAAACAACAAAAACAAAACAAAACAACAAAAAAAAACAAAACAAAATAAAAACAAAACAAAATAAAAACAAAACAAAAAAGGCAGAACAAAAGTAAAGCTTTGCATGCGAATCGTGCAAATAATGTTACTTTAATCACTTTGACATTGGACCGTTTTGGTCCTTCGAGCAAAGTCACTTTAGGTTGGGTTTACATGAAACTTTTGAATAAATACTTACACAGGCATTTTTACTAGGTTTAGCAAGGCAAAATGGGTGGAAACATAAACAAACAAAATTAAAAACAACATCGGTGTTCATACTTAATTGTGTCGAAATTATTTTCGTTGTCTTGTTTCGCACCACTCTGTCACGCTTGTATTTCTGTATTTTATCAAATAGAAAAGACGAGTGCGAAAATTAAAAACTAAATTTCATTTCATACAATAAGCTACACTCCGTCACATTTTTTGAAAACAAAAAACAAGAAACGAAAAGAATTTTGACCCAATTACGTATTGAACTTGTGGTGCATATTTGCAGTACTGATCTATACCAATGGGAGAGACTCCTCTTTTCGGTCCGGTTCGGCTCCGCTCGGTTCCGCATTGCTCCGAGCAATTATTAGGGTTGGCACAACTTGACGTACCTATACGTGCGCGACCACAAATAAGATAATCACTTGAATTTTGACAACCCTAAATGGCCGAAAGGGATACCATACATTAATAACCGGCCAAGAGCATGTCGGGCCACGCTCAGTGTAGGGTTCCGTAGTTACTCTCCCGTCACAATAAGCTAAACTGGAGCTTAAAGTGTAGTAAATGGTACCTTTCACCCGAGTTAAACAAATAGGCAAATTTGCATAATCAGTACCTAATTAAAGTAAGTCTTTTTACTATGAAGGGAAAACTTTTTGCGATAACTCAAAAACAGCTAAACTGATCATGTCCGCTATAGTTTTCATTTAATGTATTTCTTAAGCTCTACTTCCACGATTTTTTTCATATTTTTTGGACCTATGGTTCAAAAGTTAGAGGGGGGGGGACACATTTTTTTTTTCTTTCGGAGCGATTATCTCCGAATATATTCACTTTATCAAAAAATGTTTCTTGAAAACCCCTATTAGTTTTGAAAGACCTTTCCAACGATACCCCACACTCTAGGGTTGAAGCGAAAAAAAAAATTCACCCCCACTTTACGTGTAGGGGAGGTACCCAAAAAAAAATTAAATTTTTAGATTTTATTGTACGACTTTGTCGGCTTTATTGATTTATATATCCATGCCAAATTTCAGCTTTCTAGCACTAACGACCACGGAGCAAAGCCTCGGACAGACAGACAGACAGACAGACAGACAGACAGACAGACAGACAGACAGACAGACAGACGGACATGGCGAAACTATAAGGGTTCCGTTTTATGCCATTTGGCTACGGAACCCTAAAAAGGGACAGCATAATTCGACCCTGAATCGCTCTCAAACTTCGGTTTTGTAGCAAGTGTCATTTCTGTACGCTAGTACTATTATTTATTCTGTGTCTATAGTTGGGTTGTTTTATGGTACTTAATACCCAATCTTCTATTTACAAACTTTTATTTAACTACCATCGAGCTGATCTGATGATGGAGACTGGAGGTGGCCATAGAACTTTGTGATGAAACACCCAACCTAATTTTGTTTAGGGTTTTTAGAATTGCATCGATGAGTTTTGTTGCCCGTGAAGCTTGCACAAAAAATGAAATTCTTACTAAAAACTAGTTTTTGTTGTCATACTAGAAAACTGTATATACTATAAGACTATACACTTCAGTCTTATTTTTTTCATTCGGCCTAAACCCGCCTTTATGTACTCTCAAACATTATATTTATCACGCGTGAAACGAAAATTGCTCAATTATAATTCCAATTTGTAAAACTCACATTCGAATTTCATATCCATATCGTGTAAATTATATTTTCATTTAGATTTTCACGCAAATTCAATTGTAGCATTTTATCATTCGGAACGTAACGCGAAAAACGTGTTCGGATTCATTTTAGAATGCGATACCTATGTCAAGATTTGCATTTCAAAGTGATAAATTTGGAGCAGACACTGACGTTTTTTTGGTTCATTGCTAACATGTTTAGTAACGAAACGAAAAGTTTGAATTGCCTACATGTATAAAATATCGAAATAAGGTGAAAATCAGCGTGTGTTTTTCTTGTTTTACAATTTTTTTATTTGTTCTTATTTTAAGAGCCGCTTATTTATTTATTATAAGACATTATTACACAAATTGACTAAGTCCCACAGTAAGTTCAATAAGGCTTGTGTTGAGGGTACATAGACAACGATATATATAATATATAAATTTTTGTAAATACTTAAATACATAGAAAACACCCATGACTCAGGAACAAATATTCATGCTCATCACACAAATAAATGCCCTTACCAGGATTTGAACCCGGGACCATCAGCTTCGTAGGCAGGGTTATGACCCACTAGGCCAAACCGGTCGTCAGACTAGACGTCAGACCATTTATAGAATCGAAGGTTACGCTAAATTACATGAAACTTAGCATGAACATGACTAGACCGAAGCAGGAAGGATCACCCTTAAGAGGCTGTTAACCTAAAGCGTGCACACTATCTATTTGTATCGGAGTAAATGAGTTCCTTAATAACTTGAATGAATCATGATTTGTTTTATTAGTATTTTTAATTTTTTTTGTGATCTATAAATTGTAATTTCTTATTTTGACTATTTTTTTTTGAATTTTTTTCTTTTTGTGTATAATTATTAATTTAGCGTGTAAGTGCTTTGGTGTAATGACATACTGTAAATTTACATTGTATTTGAGTGAATAAATGAGTGAAAGGTTGAGATAGCGCTGTCGCTGTTAGGGAGCCTGGGCATAAGAAAACTATTCAAATATAAAAAAACTATTCAAATATTACTCCTTAGCGGTTTAGGTATAAATGTTTTGAAATTGTGATTTTAATTGAAGACCCATAAGTCCAAGAAATAAATACGTAGAACAGCTTAATGGTGATTTTAAGACCAATATTTGCAATTAATTTGTATCGAGATATATTGAATATCATTTTTTTTTGCTTTACTGAAACAATTATTTTTTCTTAAAAAACTGCTTAAGTAACATCAATTTCATCGACATTGGGTGTTGACAGCCTCTTAGTAGGTTCTCCGTTAAAACGTTTTGTACGGAGCACTAAATCTTTTCGAATATAGGGTAAGTAACTAGTCTAAAAACGCTTCTTTTCTACTATGGCAGCTGTAAGCATAAAGATTTCATGTAAATTCCCATCGTAAACATAATGCCGGCTTATCTTAGTTCTGGTGTGATGTGATTTATACATTTCCGAACCTTCCGACCCCCATAATTATGTCCCATAAAGTCTGATCCGACGACGAGGCAATAGTATGCATTCGGGGATGGGATAAGGAAACAAACTAAATAAGCTTAAGGGAAGGAAAGAAGTCATATTATCAGTTTTACAACCTTTCTAGTTCGTTATTCGGGTAAAAGCTGATAAATATAATGTACATATGCATCAGGGTATTTAGAACCATTGTACAAAGTATCATAACAGCCGGTGTAGCGGTTTCGAAGAAATTAACAAATTACCATTTTTATTTTGGAGCAGCCTGTAAAGTTAGTGTGTTAGTAGCTCCCAAGGTAATATCCTCAAAGAATAGTATGGAACCTTCTTCAACCTTTTTGATTATCTTTTTTATTTATGACACTAATAAGCTTCTGACTTTTGAAAAATGTCATCATTATCAAATATATCGAACAAATTGTCAAAAACACTGCCAAAGATTAACACAGTGTGTTTCTTTTTGTTGTCGATTATTGCAAATAAGTTTTGTTCGTTTTTTTTTTTTTATCTTTTGTTCTAATTAAAAAAATATTAACGTCAGAGCATTCCTGAGAAGTAAACCTACGTGGGATTTCAGGGTTTGTCCAATGGCTAAGGTCACCCTGTGTAAGTAGAATGCACATAAAAATTTGCTCACAAAATTTCACAATACGGAAAAGTCGGACTAGAATTTTACCTAAGCTGAAGCGGAGACGCTGCGCTCGAGCATCGTGCTCGCTCGCTCAGTCATTAAGCCGTATTTTATATCTCTGCGTCTCCTAATTTGCCATTGAATTAAAGGGGAATTGACTTAGAATTATTTTAAGGGTTTAAGAGGGAAAAATATTAGTGTCCGATCGAAAATGGATTTTTTGACGAAACCATAACCGAAACCGAAGGTTCGAATTTGCTCTAGTTTCGGCTAAAACCGAATCTTCGTCCGAAACATGATTTTTATGCTGTAACACGCCGAAACAAAACCAAAATTTTGATCGGACACTACCGAAAGTACAGTTTCGACGCGGCGGAGAGATTCGGCAATTTCTTGGCCGAAACTGAATTTTAGACCGACACATAATTTTACCTTCTGAAATTGAAATCGGACACAAAAAATAAACTTTCCTACTTTTTTATGGTATAGGAGACAAACGAGCAGACTGCTCGCCTGATGGGAAGCCATTACCGTCGCCTAAGGACACCCGTAACACCAGAGGGGATGTTAGTGCGTTACCGGTCTTTAAAATGGGAGTACGCTCTTTTCTTACAGGTTCAGAAGTCGATATCATTCCACAGTTAAGCTGTGCATGTGCAAAGATTCTGGAAAAATGCACAGAGAACTGCCAGCAATGATCGAAATGGTGAGGATAGAAATGTGATCGCGTAGAGCGATGGTGGAAAGAAGCGGCATGGATTAACTTGCTGAAACACTAAGCGCCACTTGCACCATCTCATTAACCCGGGGTTAACTGGTTAAACCAGGAATTACCATGGTTCCCCCCGCGGGTTGCCCACCTTGTCGTGGTGGAGGGGCATAGTAGCCGTGGCTTGGTCACCCACGGTGAAGCGAAGAGGCAACCAGGGCCGGCCTGTTTGAGGTGCGGGCTGGCCCGAGGAGGACGCTCCAAGTGGGCTTGGTGAGCCCGCTTGTGACGCGCTGGAGGTGGACCGTCGAGGAAGAGGAGTGTCGGTATTGCGGTGAGCCGTTCTCCCTATCCTCGACGGCCGAGATGGGATCGCAGGGGAAGAGGCGTGATGGTATCACGATGCGCCACTCTCCCTATCCCCTGCGACCTTGGCGGGGATACCTATCCTCTGCAGCCCCACCAACGCCGTTCCGCAGTAGCGGCGTTGGTGGGGCTGCAGAGGAAGAGGAGTGTCGGTATTACGGTGTGCCGTTCTCCCTGTCCTCTGCAGCCGAGTTGTGGTTTGCGGCAGAACCATGGACCTCATCTGCCGCCGGGCGCTGGGAGTTTTCTGGCGCCCGTGGCCTCCTTGTGGCGGGCTCGGGGGGGTCCGCTACACTGCAGGACGGAGGCCGAGGAGGAAGGCGCGTCGAACCATCTGGCGCGCCTCGCGTGAAGGGCCTTCGGGCATTTGCGAGGGAGCCGCTCGCGGGCGGCTGCCGCCGGTGGGGTGACATATGGGGGGTTTTTAGTGGGTATACCGTCGGCCTCATTAGCCTGGACGGGAGTCCCACATAACCACTCGGGTCGCCCCCCGCACCCGGGTGGTATGCGGAATGCATTTTCCCCCCTAGAAAAAAAAAAAAAAAAGGAATTACCATGGTTACCAGTACAATTTGACACTTGGTTAACGTTTTAACCGGTTAACTCCGGGTTAGTGGGATGGTGCAAGTGGCGCTAACAGTAATATTCTGACTGACCCTTAGTTGACCTCAGACCTTGTCTATGAAAAAGGTTAACGAATTGTTAATGAACGTAGACCACAAAAAAAAACTGTTTTTCTAAACACAATCCGCTTTACACAAAGTAACAATTCAATCAAATCAACTAAGCATTATTAAAATATGAATAAGGCCAGTGTCGTCGGCGATTACGTGCCGGATGTTGTTCCGGAGCTGACGTCAATTTCCGGACGGAGCGCTGCGAAACTCCGGACGCGGGAAAAATCCACGCGATTCCGTAATGGAACTAGAGGCCCATTCTGTTTTAACAATTTCATATAGTGTTAATCTTATTTTGATACCTTGACCGTGAGCACCAGTTAGCGTTAGAGACTCACGCTAATGGGTAATTTCACGAGACTGTAACGTCAGTTACCAATTCCTTCATGTATTTTTACATTAATTAAGCAAATTTAAGTACGGGACTTAATCGCGTAAACTTACGTTTATTATATGGCTTGACGTTTTAAAACTATGAACGAAAATCGTGTTGGTTTAAATCAATACAAATTTAAGTATCCATATATCTACCTGTAGGGCTACGCCAGACATACACACACTTAAATTTGCTTAATTAATGTAAGAACACACGAAAGAATTGGTAACTGACGTTACAGTCTCGTGGAATGACGCTGGTTGGTGCTGACAAAACGGAGTCAGGAATCGCACTTGATGCCACGAAAATGGTCGTAACAAAATGATACGAAACATCCGTGACCACATCCATCGGTAATGACTCTGCCTATGAAGCCTATACTCGTATTTACTACCTACGATATTTCTAGCCTCGAACCCCGGTAAGGGAATTTATTTGTGTGTTGAGCACAGACATTCCTCAGTCATGAGTGTTTTCTATGTATTTGTATATTACTTATATCGTTGTACCCACGGGCTTATGCTTTTTTGGGCATACTGTGGGGCTTAGTCAATTTGTGAAAGGATCCTATAATATATTTTTTTGTCTTTCTCATCACGGAACTATGGCATTCCGGACATTTGGGAGTCGTGCACGGAGCAAATATCAAATATCAAACATTTATTCAGCAAATAGGCCACAGGGGCACTTTTACATGTCCATTTTTACAAACAATAAATTAAAAAAAAAAAAAAAACAATTACAAATATCGAATCTATGAAATAATAAATACTTTATTAGAGATGTATACTGTCTCTAAATGTCAAATTACACAAAAAAAAACTATGATAAAAAAATAAAACCATAAAATACTAAAATTCTTTAGAGATGTATAAGTCTCTAAGTGTCAGAGATAAAATATAAAAATATATATTAAATTATCCTTAGAGATGTAGAGGGTCGCCAAGGCTTGAATTCTTATATAAATAATTAAAAGACAAAAAAATTAAAACAGACAAGAACCGAATGAAGTGTCTCACGTTAATGTCACTCAAAAGTAAAGTTACATACTTTAACATAACCTGTACCCCGTGTAAGCTTAAACAGACCGGTTTCCACAAGCCGAAGCAAACATGAAAATTCCTTTTGGCACTTTAATTCAAAATTCAAAAATTTATTCTGCAAGTAGGCCTCAAGGGCTCTTTTACAAGTCAATACAACATTTATAGTAACATCATATAGTGACATGAAAAATACATAACAACATTTATAAATACAACAGCCAATACCTAGGTGAAATGTAAGGTACGGTAAGCTGTAAGGTAAGGTACACCAAGTGGATGCGCCCTTGCGCATATGACGGGACGCACGCAAAGGCAGCATCCGCCAGGATATAAGGGCTATTGAGAGTTGATGGGAATCTAAAAATGAACTAGGCTATTGGGTGAAAGCGATGGACTTAATACTGGGCTATAGGATATAAAACCGGACCGAACATTTATTTTATTCATTTTCATATCAAATTATCAAAACAGAATCGGCCTCCCAGTATAACTAGTCGTAGTCGGGCTTTAGTTTGTGGTACCTACCTACGAATTGATTTCGAAATATATTTCGGAATTTCCCCACGAAAGATTAGGCTGTGCAAGGTTTCTCTGAAGACTATAATTTGGGGTTCTTTAAAAAAGGAATATATTTCATGACTTTGCAATGTTTGATTTGTCTGTAGCTAAGCGTCTATAGGCTATGGTAACCACTTACTAAAAGGCGAGCCGCGAGGTTGTTCTACAAAATACTTAAGACGAAAGTTGAGCATGCCACTTTTTGATATTTAATATATTTAACACATATCAGTGAAAGATAAAAGTCAAATTGCGTTCTAAAAGTTTTAATGATGTGCCGAAAGGTGGCAGCAAAATGTACTGTAGCTACAAAACTTTATTTGATCATCCACCCCTATTTCAAATTCTCTTTGGCTGCAGTTAACATCTGAACGTCACCTTAAGCGTGACTTTCACGTCTTAGAAATTTAAAATGACGCTGAGACTTTCATTTCTATGTAATGTGTGTATGTCCCCATCTAGATATATTATCTTATACCTTTAAACGAGCAGTTCTTGTATATATATTTCTGTGATCTCGAAAACGGCTCTAACGATTTCGCTGAAATTTGGTATATGGGGGTTTTTGGGGGTATACAATCGATCTAGATTAGTCTTATGTTTGGGAAAACGCGTGTTTTCGAGTTTTCATGCGTTTTTCTTTCGACGCAGAATATGGTCGCTAATTTCGTGTTGCTGGCCACTGTCCGTCTGGCCCAGCGGGTTAAGACGCGGACTGCTAGAAACAAGTGTTACGGGTTCGAATCTCGCCCGGTGACTAACTTTTGTTTTTTTTTATATATATGTTCAAGTTTATATATTTTTATTTATTTTATTTTATTGATAAAAATGTTTACATGACATTACAGTTGAACCAATGCGTCACGAAACTTAAACTAACTAATAATTCTGTGGCCCTAGTGAAAAAGGGTACAAGTCTCTGGCAGCGCAGGTGTAAAAGGGTGTAAGTTCCACGTAACACTTATGCCCTTATACACCTAAACTGCCAGAGACTTGTACCCTTTTTCACTAGGGCCACAGAATTATAAGTATTAACAATTATAAAAACAATAATGGCACATTAACAAATTAAATTGGGACAGTTGAGCACCTAGCATCCATCGCCTTACAGAATCTCAAGCATTCACTATACACTGCCGCCCATCGCCAAGCAAATAGATCGCATTCAGGCGTCGATGTCAGGAGCGCATTGAGCAGTGAGAGGGCGCGGGGCAGCGGCGAGTTCCTGCGCGATACGGTGCGCGCCCGCGGCACGGCCAACAGGTCACGTTGTCGTGGTCTGAGGGCCATTCTCGGGACGTCCGGAACAAACAGGCGCACGAGACCAGAAACAACTTCGGGACAGTCTGACTTCCCACGCAAGGCTCGGCATGCCATGACAAGGAGTTGGTAATTCCGCCTGACCTCCAAGGAATTGTACCCGAGGGAGCCGAGAAGATACTTTGTCGGGTACAGGTACGGATAGAATCCGAATATTTTTTATAAAGGAACCTTAAAAACGCTATATATATATTTTTTTAATTTTTATTGTTTTAGACAAGTTTAATTTAGTAAAAAAATGTAGTTAAGATTATCACCTATACACCACCATATATAAATAGTTATAACCGAGCAACGCTCGGTCGCCTAGGTACTATTACTAGCAAGCGTAAAAACCGTTGGTGAACGACTAATTTCACTAGTCAATTCCATAACAACGCCGCATGGGCGTGTCAAGAAAAATCCAATTTCCTACTCAAATAAAGGTCGCATTCGATCACACATGTCTTGGGCACAATAAAGTCTTTTACGTTGAAGATTTAGTACCCTGGCATTTCGTTGTTCGTTGTTTCGTTGTCTGTGGCAATTTATTCTGTCAGTTACAGAATAAATTATAACCTAGTCTTGAAAATTTCTCAACCTTGAACTCGTTTCCAAAATACATGAGTAACAGAAAAATATTTTCTTTTTGGGGACATTCGTACACAGATCGACCTAGCCTCTAACTAAGCAAAGCTTGTACTATGGGTCCTAAGCGACGATATACATACGTATAATACGTATATAGATAGATAAATACGTCTTTATATACATAAAAAACACCCATGACTCAGGAACAAGGTAATGAAATGATTAATTATTACTGTGGATATTACGAAATTATTGTTTTATTATCATTCGGACTATGAATTGTAAATACTTTATTTACTTACTTAAATATACTTACACTATAATTAGGTTATCTATTATTATTTTTCACGAGAACTCCGAAAACGTTTTTAAAAGCTCCTTTCTCTCGTTTGCATGTCGCGCAGCAGGATAGGATTCTAGATAATATTTTAATAGTCCAATGTAATAAATGTAATAATTAACACCTAAAACTATATTGATTTTCGAATAATAAAGTAGTAATTTTTTTTTTTTTTACCATTTAACCAACTAGTAACTAGAATACTAGAACTAAAAGTATAGGTACATTCCATTCAACATGTCCTAACGACATGAAAACATGAGAAAAACTATTATTTCACGGCAAAAGTAATATAAATGTTTGTCTAGAAGAGTTCAAAAATGTGTATTGTGCCGCGAGCGATTCAACTGTACTGTGCGCAGCTTGAGAACGTCAAATTTTTTACCTAATTCCGCGCGAAATTTTTGTCATACAATAATGACAACAAGTAGGAGTTTTGGCCGATTGGTGTCAAGTTTCGGCAGTTTCGCGGCCGGCTCCCTGACACTGCGGAGTTGCGTAATGCATCGCAACCATAAAGGGATTTGTAGTGTTTAAATATAAAATATATTATAGGTAATAATATGTATGCTAGTTTTAAGGTATTTATTTATCTATGGGCCACTAGTTGCCTGAAATAAAGATATTCATTCATTTATAATAAAGCAATTGAAACTTTTAATGATCAATCACATATTTTTTGAACAGCGGAAAATTGTGAATTGAATGTATATTTATGGAGAAGGGATAACTGGCGGTGATATGCGTCAGATAAGTGTCATTCATGTGGAACGTTTTGAAATCGAAAGGGCCACTTTCATCTGCAGGGTTAGCCACTAATTCGGGATTAACCAGTTAAGTCTGGAGCTACCAAGCCGCGTAGTCAACGTGCAAATCACTTTTCCACATTAGTACGACAATGATAGAGAAATAACTAGGATACGCTACGGAGCGTTAACGATTTGCAAGTTGGCTACGCGGCCAATACATATACATATATTCCGGGCGAGCCGTAGGAGTCCATCGGAGGTGCCACCAGTGACTCTTTGTGGAACCGTTTTGAGTAGGGTTACTCAATTTAAGCATCTCGGCCATATTGTAACAGAAGACCTCACAGATGATGATGATATTGAGCGGGAGCGTAGGGCGCTGGCAGTAAGGACGAATATGTTGATCCGCAGGTTTGCGCGTAGTAACGCTCAGGTGAAGCGAACGCTATTTAAGTCTTACTGCCAAACGTTCTACGCGTGCAGCCTGTGGATCAAATACACGAAGCGGACTTACGGCGCCCTACGTGTCCAATTCAATAATGGGTACAGAATGCTGTTGGGGCTGCCTCGGTTTTGCAGTGCTTCTGGGATGTTTGCGGAGGCACGAATGGATGATTTCTACGCCATTATGAGAAAACGCACAGCATCTCTGATGCACCGATTGAGGAACAGCTCCAACAGTTTTCTAACCGAAATTGGCGAGAGGCTTGATAATCCCTTTTGTAAGTGTTGGGCCTCAATGCATGTCCCAATCTACCGGATGGATAAATGAGGTATAATATTTTTATGAATTAATTAAAAGGTATAATAATTTAATCTAATTGTAAATAATGTATGTACTTAAATATAAATTGTTTTGTCAATACTAACATAGTGATAAGTAATAGTGTACCTAACATATGGATCTTTGATGTCCGAAATAAAGTCTTAATAATACAATTTGACCCTATATTAACGGTTAATTCCGAGTTGAAGAACCCTGATAGAGCAAGTAGCTCTTATTAGACTTAAAAACGTACTGACACATGATTGACACTTGTCTAACGCATATCACTGCCAGTTATCCCTTCCACGCTGTACTTCTACGTAAATATACTTGGCCCGCAGCTTTGCATATTACCCAATACAAAAAATAGTAACCGGGGTTAACCGGTTGAACCTGGAGTTACCAATGTTACCATAGTTACAAATACGATTTGACACTGGGTTAACGGTTTAACCGGTTAACTCTGGGTTTGTGGGATGGTGTAAGTGGCGCTTAATGTTCTAAAAGCTTCGTGTATACTCGTATATATTTTTGTCGCTGGCCGAATGCAATCAAAATATAAGTTAGAAACTCTGTAGCGTGGCGAGTGCGAGATTGATGGAACGTCAGCGAGCGGCGGGAAATATTGTACTCTGTGAACTACGCTTACATTTCTATCCTCAATGCGATCCGTTCCGCGAAATATTGCCGAATCCTACACCGCAACAGAAAATTGTGTCGCCGACATTTTTTAAGTTACCTATAAGATTTTGATAGGTATATAATTATAGACAATCAAAATCCTCCACATCCATTTCGATGATGGCGACCTCAGCAATAAAGGGGTTTTCCTCTGAGCTCTTATGTGGCTGGCCAGGACAAACTTGCTCTTAAACAACCTTTCACATTTACAGCAATAGAGTCGACCGGCCGTGTTGTATGTATACTCGTAGGAGGGCGTAGGCATTTCCTTGCGTAGTTGGCGTTTTACGTCTAATGTCGCGAGGCGGTTTTCCTCAAACGACTTTATGGATTCGAAGATAGAAGGTAGACCGCCAAGATGACCGTGTGGTGAACTAGCCTAATGAGAGAAGTAAAACCAGCTAGTTTCCACACTAAATATATATATTGTCAATAACGGCACACAAGAGTCACAAGCACAAAGAAAAGAAATAAGAGTACAAGCACAGCACAGTATAGTTGAAGAGAAACTTAAAGTAAGCACAGGAGATAGAAAAAGCGCATAAGGATAGCGTACATAAAAAGGAACTAAAACTATAAGCGCTATTCGGCGCGCAGCGCAAACCGAATTTAATCCAAAATGTAAGCGAGTCGGTGCGTAAGCATTAACCGTTACTCGGGCGGCGCGAGCGCATGCGTCCAGCCTCGAGAGTGGATATCTGCCGACTAACTAGGATTTCCGAGCGCGCACGAATGCACGCTCGGGTCGCCGATCTACGGCGAAGCGAACCGAGCGATAAGGCAAGTTCTTGTTCACCGCGCTCGCGTCGCGCGGAACCGTAATGGCGTTTAAATATAATAACATTAATATTATTTATTAATACATTAACAATTAAAATATCTGTCGCCACAACCGTTTCGCAGCGAGCTCCTGCCAACGTGCAGCTGCAGGATCATCGTACACGCGTTTAGGTGACGCTTTAGCACATCCTTATATCGATGGTGTTGACCGCCGTTTGATTGTTAATTGTTTATAATGTTAGTTTGTAAGGCATGTAACTTATAAGTTATAGTGCATCTCGCCTGCGCCAATACATTTACTAAGAAGTACAAACGAAATGCATGATGTTTGATTTAGATGTTATTCTGATATCAGTGTTCGTTGGAATTGGCCTTATAGATCCGCAACTGCCAGTCTCTTACTGGTTCTATATACGAGTATAAGATCCGCTTGTCTTCTCCAAATAGGTACCTCATTTTAAAATTTAGACTCTGATCAAATCGGGGAAATCCTAAAGAAAGGCCAGGTAGACCACCCTAAACTGACGAGCGTGTATGAGGAATGTCATGAAAGTGAAGGAAGCGAAAGAGGTATGTCAGGATCGTAGCAAGTGGAAATCCGTGGTCTGTGCCTACCCCTCCGGGAAATAGGCGTGATTATATGTATGTATGTATGTATACGTAAGTAGTCGCCCTTTTGTTCTCTGAAAATTAATATTATTGTAAATATTTTAACACATTTTTGTGTTTATCGACCACAATTTCGAATTTTTAATTATTCTTAGAGTTTGGACTAGTTTGGAGTAGAGTAAATAAATAATAAATAAACTAAAACTCAGCTTAATATCCCGAAATAAGTCCTATGAGGCCACCACCAGTTCGGCACAGACATAAACGCTATCGAGAACGTAACTTATATTACTTTCGATGTATCTCGCTCGTACTCGCATATAAGTGCGAGCGAGATGTACAGAAAGTAAATTACGTTAGAGCGTAACGTATTCGTGACGCTGGTTTTCAGTTTCATATAAAATGTGTATAGAATTTGTTCGCTCTTTACTCGTATAATAATCAAACCCCGATGAGTGAAGAAGCTAGATGTAAAATTATAGTACCTAATTAGTTAAAGTTTCACTAATACTGTAAGCGACCTTGACAAATATCTAGCCATACGATTAAATAAATAATAATAATAATAAAACGGTTGTCTGTATGTAAAGTCGGTTTACTGACGATAGTTGAACGTGACAACGTCATAAGAAAATACTGATGGAATGATTTCATTTTTCAAAAGAAAATTTTAGTTTTATTTGTTTGATAGATATTTTGTATGGATATAGAGAAGGAGGTAAATGGAAATCACAATTGAATTGATCAAGTTACATTTATTTGTACGCATATATACAATTGCTGCCGAACGCGGAGGCCGATTGTGCCTCTTTGTCGCTCGTTGCGCGCTCTCGCTTGCACTTCAAGCCTTAAATGGAAGCCTCAGAGCGAGGTAACGCCGCATGAGTCATGTTTTTTCGTGCGTGCAGCCGGCTCCATCGAATTATAAGACGTTGTCACGTCAAAATCGACGGAAGTCAAACGAAAAAAAACGTAAAACTTTCCATAATATTAATATCCAGAGAGAAAATAGAGACTTCTTTTTTATGGAGAATCATCCCCTTTCCTCTTAAAGCAGGATTTTTTTTGCTAAAAACTCATAAAACATCAATTAACAGCACATTACGGTGTGCTATTAATTTTGCCTGTCATGCATTATTGTATTGTTAAACTTTTTTTATGTCGGACCCCTGGTTCTAAAGTTTGAGTGGGGAACACAATTTTTATTCACCTTCAGAAAAATTACTCTTTAAAATATTCACGTATAATCAGAAATATTTCTACAGTCTGGCAAGCCAATTTTGTCACTAGGAAATGGCGGCAAATTTTAAAAATGTAGGTACGATGAGTCCATGAGTAGCGTTCATGATAGCCGCGCGCCGCGTACTACTGCACGCTCGCGCCGCGCGAAGAGGTTACCGAATGGGAGCGGTCCTGTGGTACGATCCCGTGACTACCGAGCTAAATTAGCTTTGTTTGATCTAAGTAACAGTCGTGCCAAGCGGCACCGCCTACGCGTCTGACAAAGTGCATACTCAGCATTACTGCACTTACCCTACTGATTCGATTCCGAAAAAAAAATTAAACTTTGAAATGCTTTATCTCGAAAACTATTAAGTCTACAGAGATATATCTAGTAAAGCATAGTCAAAAAGAACTCTCACTTTAGAAGCGGATTTTTTCCCGACCGGCCCCCAATACATGGCGCGGATTCATTCGAACACATTCGCGATATAACCAACTGTCATCTGGGGGCCTACCGCAAAAATCAAATTTCGCTAATTGCGGGGATCTTTTTCTTTTACTCTCACTAAGACGTAATGAGAGTGACAGAGACAAATGCCCGCAATTGACGAACTTCGATTTTCGCGGTAGGCCCCCTGGGTCGTACTATTCGTTCTAGGTGATTTTTTATTCAGTAGTTTGATTCGCTCACATGATAGTGACGAAAGCCCGAGGTGAAACTTACTCCAGAGGGCCTACCGCGAACCACGTTCGACGTGTTGCTTCTCTGTCGCACTTGTAAATTCGTACGTAAGTGTGAAAGGGAGGTAACACGTCGAACGTGGTTCGCGGTAGGCCTTCAGCTCATTAAAACGTTATCCGTCACTTATTATCAGGCATCGTAAAGTGCGAGCAAAATTCATTGAAGTACTAGGGTTGTTACATATACATATGTATGGAGGAATGTGTTTATTTATCATTAATATCATTCTATTATTAAATTATACTTATCAGTGTCTAGGTACCTAGACACTGATAAGTGTAATCTATGATATTAAACTAAAACTTCTTGGAATATATAAATATATTGTCTATAGATTTACGAACTAGTATGTTCTTGTCATGATTGTCAATATGACTCCGTCAAGTACTGGTTTTGTTTGTTTATTTTTACATTTTCAAATAGTTTTGTAACAATAATTAATTTAACAATAACAATGGAGCAACTGCTTAAAGAGCATAGGTTTTTCGAAAAAAAAGATATATCGATTTTGTGTAAGTACATATTGTAATAAAAATCTAAAACCAATAAAATTTATTTTAGAAAGTCACATCTAAAGCAAGAACCATGTAAAAAAAGAAACAAAGTAATCAATCTATTATAGATTCGTTAAGTTATACGACTGTTTCAAAATTGATAACAAAAATTGGATAAAAATTGGTAAATAAAATACAAAAATTTACCATTAAACTGTAATAATAACATTAAACTGAGATTCAGATTATGTTCAGTTATATTTATTTGTATTATTTTAGTACATAATATTTTCGTTCATCAATTTAGAACCATCGCCATCCCTAACTGGTTGTCATACGTCATTTCAATGGATTTCGCTCGCAGTTTACGATGCCTGGGGGCCTACCGCGAAAATCGAAGTTCATCAATTGCGGGCATTTTCTCTTTCACTCTAATTACGTTTTAGAGAGAGTAAAAGCGAAAGATCCCCGCAATTAGCGATTTTCGGTTTTCGCGGTAGGCCCCCCGCTCATTATATTACGTGACAGGTCCGATGGCAATTAGAGAGGGCCTACCGCTAACCACGTTCGACATGTTGCCTCCCTCTTACACTTACGTAAGAATTTACAAGTGTGACAGAGAGGCAACACATCGAACGTGTCTCTATTACTGTTGCGACAGTACTGCTGCGGCCTCACCTTTCATGCTCACCAGTTGACGCCACTGTAGATGGTGGTCCAAAAACAGTTCTCAAAATTCTGCTGTGTATTTAAAAAAAATACGTTCTAATACACACCAAAGTATTTTAACGTCTGAATTTGCCGTTTTTTAAACCTGTTTAATTTTTGCATATATTTTAGTTGCCACTTTTTTATATCACTAACTTTTATTGAACTATAATTAATGTTTACCTTGAAAATAGAAAAAAAGATTTACCACAACTACGAGTACGAGTAAGCAGTGAAAATTCACGATAAAAAAGCTTGTAACTCCCAAAAACACTATGCATTTGACATTTTGAAAGACCTCCGTCTTCACTAACGCCCCAAGCGGCGAATGTCACCCATTTTTAAAGAAGATTGACAGTAACAGCTCAGTATTGATCGATTCAGTTGCCATCTAAACTAAAACTAACTTAACAAACAAACAAAACAAACTTAACTTAACTTTAATAACAAAACTAAATTCGAACACGGACATATTAAATATCTTAAAATAGGTCACTCACATATATTGAATTGAAGATCGTTTGACATATTTCGCTCCAAAACGAGTAGCTTCAACAGTACTACGTTGGTGGATCGACGCAGACGGCGGCTCCGCGACCGATTACGACGGCGACACAAAAATAAACTTTCTGAATGACGACTAAAGGCACCCACTGATTACAAGTTCGCCGGACGATATCGGCCTCTCAGTTAGGGCTTGTGCACAAATCACGCGAGGTTCGATAGGGGGGGGGGACACGAAAAAACCACGAGAGATCACGTTGGGAGAGGGGGTGCCCCGAAACCTGGCCCCGCTCAAACGGTATCACCAGGCTAGGGGTCGTGGAGTTGGATAACGATTGGTAGCGAAGAGCTGGCCCACACCAGCCACACACACCGTCCCCCAAATGACGGCCATTTGACCTCCCCACCGGTCGGTGGGGAGCGACCCGCGACAGCCGCCGCAGCCGGAAGGCGGAAGCGGCCCCTCAGGGGGGTATGACGGGGGGTATCGAAAGACATCCAGTCCAGTGGGACAGAGGGGGGGAGGGGGGTATGAGAAAACCTCACGTGTATTTTTCTATAGTGAACGAAACTAAGAAAACTATCTACCACATACTTTTTCTCGGTTTTGTTAATAAATCTTCACTTGGCACTTCAAAATAGCGAGTCTAAACTAGATTTACTCTATACAATACTATTTATCTTAAAATAAGGTCGAATGAAAAAATAAAAAATAAATACACGTGAATAAACGTGAGTATGTGGGGGAGGGGGGGTTCGCCAAGAACCTCACCAAATATTACCAAGGGGGAGGGGGGGTTAAAAATTTGCCGAAAAAACCTCGCGGGATTTGTGCACAAGCTCTTATTCGCAAAAGCTGACAGTCGCGAATAACTGACAGGCCGATATCGTCCGGCGAACTGGTAATTGTAAGGCGGTGCCCTTAAAATTAAAGTGGATACTATAACATTTTTTCAAGTGTGACAAATAAAATAAGCTTTTATACTCTTAACTAGCACGTATCTCGAGCGTTAGCCTACACAATATTTCAAAACATGTGTTTATCACAGGTGTTGGTAACAATAATACTTGCCAATGTTTTCAAACACCACGACGATTTACACCGATAGCTAAAACTCACAATAACAACGTCTATCATTCACACACCTTTTTATTAGTTTTTATCAAGTACCAAAGACCAGTGAATAATAGTCTCTGGCAGTCCAACAAACCAATACGAACGTAGGGCACCCCCACACTAATAGCGTCTCCCGAGCGAGTGTGGCGATATTTTTGCCAAAATCTTTTTTTCTGATAGTAATCTTTCCATTCGCAAAATTTACCAATGGCTTTTTTTTCTGTAGCTTATTTCCCCGGTTTGCTTTTTTCCCCAGTAGTAGCAATCCCATTCTCATAATTTCTCAATCTTTATGTATCCGAATTTAAAATTTCCCATTCTCTTTTGTTCATAAAAGCACCGTTTCTGTTCGCATTGTTTCCCAATATATTTACAAGGTGAAAACAACATGAAGAAGACCATTGATCTATTATCGTATTTAAAATATTAATTTATTTAAGGGCGGACGTACCTATTGTGTGTCAAGTTAGATGCTTTACGTGTATGGCGAAGGATTGAATTTAAGAGTTAATTATTAGTTTTGTTTTAAGTTATGAATACACAATTTATTTAAGTTAATAATAGAAGATTTGTTTTTTTTTTTAAATATTTACCTATTAATACACATGCTTTTCCCAATTTTTGTTTTAATTTTGTATTTACTCAAATATTTGTGTACACTCTGTGTACTGAAATTAAAAAGTAACGATATCAGAAATAAGACAACCCCCAAGTAACTATTGGAATTGCAACTGTGACAAAAAATATAGATTCCATTATTAGGCACAGTATAGATTACCGGTTAGGTACTTATAGATTTCACCAAATTGATAAAAAACTGCTCTAAGGAAAAATTATAAAAAATATTTGGAAAAAAAAGAAGAGAAGCTACATAAGCTATTGTCAACAAAAAATATCTGTAAAATATGCGAATGGAATTATCGCGTTCGGTAAAAAAAAGATACCAAGAAAATAAACTTCGGCAAGACAAGCGAAAGGATACAAAACCATTGGTAAATTTTGCGAATGGAAAGATTACTACCAGAAAAAAAAGATTTTGGCAAAAATATCGCCACACTCTCCCGAGCTTCAGCGTCTTGTCAACTGTATGGCTGCTGCTCGACGCAGCGCTGGCACAACTGCGCACCTACGCCATTTTCCATAGATGCTAGTGTTGAGTGGCCCGTACAGTGACATCAGCATGATACCTAAATGATGTAATTTAGTTATTATGCATTTCACTCGTACTTTTCCGTACATGTATTGGCGCGAGTGAGACGCACAATAACTACATGATATTATTCAGATATTATTCTGATGTCAGAGTACGTTCGAATTGGCTTAAAAGACACGATCGTACTCTTCGGTGGCATTCGGATGTCACTGACAATTTCCTTGATAAAAAGTTACCTATCTTATAATTTCGGGGACTCTTGCGATGCGGATACACCTTTCGGGGTCGTTTGTGCAATCATCCCCTAAAGATTAACCTTTTACCTACTCGAGAGTTTTTTCTATCATCTGGAATAATGGAGCTCAGTAATGTTAGCTACGAATTTGTCCCATTTTATCAAGGAATTTGACAGTGACAAGCAGTAATGCCGCAACATCAATGCAAATGCAGTTGAAATCCTAATGCCACCTTATCTTTGTAGATGGCGATTAGTGAGAATTCTACATATTTTATTTTTGCAAACAATTTACGTCAATTTACTTTCTTTGACCTTCTGTTTTATCACCTTCTAATTTATTTTATTATATATTAGTGGTTTATTTAATAATTTTGTACTCGAAACTTTGTATCAAGTCTTTATTTCATACTCGTCTCTTACTCTAAAGCTAATTAAAAACAATTGAAACCCGATACTACCACACACGTGCGAGTTACGTTAGTAAGACCACGATAGTAGGTCGCATACGTGACTTATCTCTTAACGCAAGCATCGCTCAGCTATTGCCTATTCTAACTCACATGAACTCGTATCTGCACTACTACTTTTATTATAAATACAACCTTAACATATAAAGGTTATGGTTTAAAGTTCAATAGCAGTGAAAGAGAGATGTGAGGGTGTGAAAAGGAAAGCCTTTCCACTTCGCTACATAAAGCATGATCGGCGAAATGCCGCAAACTTCGAGCGTAACTAAGCAGGATAAGTAAGTCTGATACTAAAGCGAGACGGTTATATACGTAAAAGGCGCTGTCTCGCTCACTCACCGCGTGCATCGTAACATACGAAATACGAACCCCCCTATTTGGGAGCAGTTGGATTACAAATGTAATGGGGCGTGTGATTGCAGTATAGAAATAAAACAATAATGTATACTCAAAGTTGTGAAATCGGGTTACTTTGGATTTATATTCAGTAAAAAGCTACCATTTTTCATTGTGTTTAAGTGTAATATGTTTGATTAAATCTTTTCTTGGGTACCGGGTAAGTAATTCTAAATGGCTCAATATTGTGTATTCTAAAAGTTGGGGCGGAATAATCACCAACTACATGTGTAATACAATACATTACACTTTATAAGATGTAATGTTTTAATGTGTCCCGCCAAGTTTCTTGCGGGTCCCATATTGGGATACTCTCCTACAAAATGTAGGGTTCAGCGCCAGCGTATCTTTATTTGACGTTTATTGATCAAAATTCTTTTCGTTTTCTTGTTTTTTGTCCTCAAAAAATGTGACGAAGTGGCACTTTTTGTAAGAGATGGAATTTATTTTTTAATATTTCTCAATTACATATAATCTAAAGCTAGAAAGATATGCGAAAGCACAGACTTTTTTATATGTTTGATAGAAGACAGAAATACTCGTACTAGCGTGACAGAGTGGTCAGAAACAAGACGGCGTAAATAATGTTGACTCTCATAAGCGCACTGTAATATGCCTACTTGAAAAAAAAAAACTTTCTTTATCTTTATTGCGAATTCATAAAAAAAAACTACTGTATAACATTCTGATTCGAAGAATGATTCAGACCTTTAAAAGATCGATAACTAAACAACATGTCAAAATTTACGTTTATTTCGATTCCGCTGTGATCCCAAGATCTATTTACGATATTTCTAACGTCAAAGTTCAAATCCTGGTAAGGGCATTTATTCGTGTGATGGGCATGGATATTTGTTCCTGAGTCATGGGTGTTTTCTATGTATTTAAGTATTTATAAATATTTATATATTATATATATCGTTGTCTAAGTACCCTCAACACAAGCCTTATTGAGCTTCCTGTGGGATTTAGTCAATTTGTGTAATAATGTCATATACAAAAAAAAAAGTGACATTGGTTGCTCGAGCTGCTTCTGTCCATTATACGACATACAAACGATATCTAAATGAGAACTTATCTAAACCAAAACTTATGGGTATGCTGACAGGTGTTATTGTAACAGCGAGTTTTGGCGTTTACAAATTACGTCACTGTACCCATCGATTTTGAAAAATACTATATTAGGAGTGTACTTTTTGGAATCGTCCGAGTTTTAAGTTTCATTTTTACAAGCTTTTTATTTAACTTGCCCTCATAGTATGTAAGTTTGTTAGTTAGTGTGGGTCAAGTGAAGCTAAATTTGACCCGACCGATGTCCGATTGAGCTGAAAATTTTCGTAAATATGTAAGTTGGAAGTTGGGTTACATTGTAATATTATGTTGCCATCGAGCTGATCTGATGATGGAGACAGGAGTGGCCATAAGAACTCTGTGATGAAACAACGCAACTTAATTGTGTTTGGGGTTTTAGAATTGTCTCGATGAGTTTTTTTTTTTCCAAAAACTAACGGCCCGATTCGAAGAATGAGATACGATAACGATAAGTTCTGGTTTAGATAAGTTCTCATTTAGATATCGTTTGTATGTCGTATAATTGACAGAAGCAGCTCGATTCGGGCAACCAATGTCACTTTGACGTTAGAAATATTGTAGATAGATCTTATTGGGATTACAGCGGAATGGAAATAAACGTCAATTCTGACATGTCGTTTAGTTATCGATCTTTTAAAGATCTTTCCAAGATCTTAAACGTGTCTTAATCATTCTTCGAATCGGGCCGTAATTATAAATATCTTACCATAAAAATACGACATTCAAATAATGACAACTGAACGAACATTTTCGTGTTAATTTCGAAACAGTTGTTTTTTTTTTATACTACGTCGGTGGCAAACAAGCATACGGCCCGCCTGATGGTAAGCAGTCTCCGTAGCCTATGTACGCCTGCAAATCCAGATGAGTTACATGCGCGTTGCCGACCCTAACAAAAAAATATTTGGAATATATGGTATGTATCTGTAGCAAAAACAAAAAAAAATGCGCATATTTAGTAAACGCAAGGAGAATCTTAATTAAACCATAACATTAAGCATTCTACTTCCCTTTGTGCACATCTACATACTCCTAAAACTTAACGAACATTATACACCGTGCGCAAGAAGAATCCAATAAAAGTTTACCGACACAGGTACTCTATTTTAATGAAAATTAATTTATTTTCTATTCCGTTTTTTTTTTAAATGTGGTTTTAATTATTGTATTTAGACATTATTTTTAAATTTTTAAGATGTGTTATTATTATATATTTGTCAGAATAAATTTTAAGGTAACTGCCATAAGAATATTAATTGAATTGTATATTAATTGTAAATTTTGATCGTAAATTATTATCAAATTTGTAGATTGTATGTTAATTAAGTACAGTTTGTTGGTTTTTGCCCTATTTCCTAATGGAAGAGCGGGGTCTCCCGACACAAGTATTGTTATACTTAATGGAAGATTCCAGCCTTTTATGTTTCGTGTATTATAAGTTAAACCAAGTAAACTATTTTGTATTTGTATTTTTGTATTTTGTAATATTTTGCTAAGTTTATTATTAACCTTTTCTAAAATCGAGCCACAAGTAAAAAAATGAATTGCTCATATCAAAATAAAATAACTACCACTGTACAACAACGATACGCTCTCATTATAAAACGACATGCTGAACTATTATAAAACTTGGCATAAACATTCAAGTAACATAAATTAAAATCTGATTTCATATCATTTTCGCATATTATTTTTAAATGATTCGCCGATTCGGATTCTAAACTGATGTCATTCAGTTATCATGCAGTTCGTTTGTAGGTACTTGTCTGTACATGTATTGGCGCAAGCAAGACGCACGATAACTAAATAATATGAGTCAAATATCATTCTGATGTCAGTGTCCGTTCGAATTCGCCTATAAGTCCTTGTAGCAATGTAAGTTGCAAAATATGCCCAGAACAGTAGTTTAGTTTATTTATCTCACGTATAGAATGTTCACACAGTTAAAATATAGGCACTTACCTTCATGTCATCTTGCACTACTTATCGTATAATGATCATTTTACTGTAATAATAATAAGAATTACTGGAGCGACAGTGTACAGGCGGATCTGTGCCAACTCAAAGCCGATAACTGGCAGGAAGTGGCACAGGATCGGGACAGGTGGCGTTCTCTCGTTTTGGAGGCCAAGACCCTCTTTGGATCACTGCGCCACAATAGTTAGTTAGTTAATAATAATAATTAGAATCGAACATCAAAATATAAATTAAATTACAATTAAAATGAATATACAACAATCAAATCAAATCAAACAAGCATCACGGTGTATGTGTCATTTTAATAGCAAAGTAGGAACTCGAGTCCCGTTTTATGGTGCAGCTTGCCTAGCGCCTTCGTGATCTATTTTGTGCTTAAACAAACATAAAAACTTTAGTACCCTCACCAGGAGTCATCAGTTTCAACACTGACTTATACGCTAACGTCTACCTAATTTAATTTTTATACATCTAGTTCGTACCACAGAATAAATAATAGTAACCTCCAGATTACCAGCTTGGGCTCGTCGACTCAGTCCAAAGGCGTGCTGTACGACTCGTCGACGATCCCAAACTCGCAAGCGGTATTGAACCTTTAAGTCTAAGGAGAGACTGCCTCCTTATGTGTGTTCTACCGCTTGTACAATGGGCTGCGCTCTGAAGAATTGTTTGACATGATGCCCACGGCTATACTTTCTATCACCGCACCGCTCGCCGTCGGCAGGATGTTTATCCTCACACCCTAGAATCTAAATGGTCGCGCACTGTGCGGTTTAAAAAGAACGTCCTCCCGTGGACGCTCCAGCTGTAAAATGAGCTACCTGCCGAGATTTTCCCGAGGGTCATACTGTAGGTTCTTCAAAAAAGGAGTGTACAGATTTTTAAAGGGCCGGCAAAGCACATGTAACACCTCTGGAGTAGCAGGCGTCCATAGGCTACGGTGACTGCTTACCATCAGGCGGGCCGTATGCTAGTTTGCCACCGTCGTGGTATTAAAAAAAATCTACATCATAAAGGCACATTGTAAGTTTTAGTAATACTTAAGTAAGTGTTGATATGTGTTACTGCATCGGAGGACTAACCTCGTGCCTATATTGTTACAGGCGCCTTTTTGTTACCATAAATAAATACACATCCTGGAACCTGAGTCTCATTTGCGACAACGTTGAGTAAGGCCCTTCCATCTGCCCCTATAGCGGGTCATATACGAACTCTTATGTACTAACAACAGCATAACCAAAGAGTAAATTAGTTATATAGGTAAAGAGAGCCCTCTTGAAGCATTTTATTATTAGTTTTCTGCATATATGACATACGCCCCATTTAGACGTATAGGAGGTTAAGGAACAGAATCTCCATATACCAAAAAGTGTCCGACAAAAAACCATAAGTAGGTGGCACTACAATACCTAGATTCCTAGAATAGGTACTTGGAAAAAAATCTAATCATAAACACCGCAAATAAATACCCATCCAAACCACCGCACCGCAGCCAAATAACACTAGACCCTACTCATAGTGTTGTGTTCCTGCCGGTAAGTAAGGTTGCCAGAGCTCAACGAGGGGGGGCGGGTTCAGGGTCGGCAACGCGCATGTAACTCCTCTGGAGTTGCAGGCGTACATAGGCTACGGAGACTGCTTACCATCAGGCGGGCCGTATGCTTGTTTGCCACCGACTTAGTATAAAAAAAAAAAAAACAGCGCACTTCACTCCGTCAATAACGCTTATTAGGTTCTTAGCTACTCTAGTAGAGATTTGGACCTATTATTTATAGCTGACAGCTGGACACTTTTGCGATAGTTCTGCCTATGGAGATTCTATTCCTTGCCTCTACCTTCCATATTTAGAAGGTTCAAGAAGATACATTTGACGACCGATCTGGTCTAGTGGGTAGTGACCCTGCCTGTGAAGCCGATGGTCCTGGGTTCGAATCCCAGTAAGGGCATTTATTTGTGTGATAAACCCATATATTTGTTCCTGAGTCATGGATGCTTTCTATGTATTTAAGTATTTGTATATTATGTATATCGTTGTCTGAGTACCCACAACACAAGCCTTCTGGAGCTTACCGTGGGACTTAGTCAATTTGTGTTAGAATGTCCCTATAATATTTATTTATTTACATTGCTAAATACACGGTACAATGAATTCATTCAAGTCTAAACTATATTGAACGCGTTTCCCCTGAAAACTGACAGCAAAGCCTGTCAGAAAATGCATACCGAAACCGCAAAGTAATCAATTCCGGCAAGCCTGACGGTAGAGATTAGCCTAGTTTGCAAATAAAACGCCGTTCCGATCGTCCCCTTTTCCCCTGATCCCCTAAATATGCAGTGAGTCCATATTTCAAGGTGGTTTTATCATTCACAAAGTACGTAGCATACTTAATCAGTGAAACCAATGTAACTTTATCCAGTGATATTCGTTAAAACATGTTACAGTCATGTATACTTAGCACCGATTGTCGAATGTGTCATCATCATCATCATCATCTCAGCCTTTTATCACCCACTGCTGAGCATAGGCCTCTCTTCCAGTACGCCACTTATCCCGGTCCCGAGCCAATCTCATCCAGAAGTGACCCGCAGTCTTCCGAATGTCGTCCACCCAACGAGCCAACGGACGCCAGGCACTCCTTTCGTTTGAAAGCGGCCACCATTCCGTTAGCACTTTGGCCCACCTGTCATCACTCTGCCTGGCAACATGTCCCGCTCAGCTCCATTTTAATTTGGTAATGACGTGTTCGACGTCTTGCACCTTGGTGCGACGTCGGATCTCGACATTCCTCACTCGGTCTTGAAGTTTGATGCCGAGCATGGCGCGCTCCATGGCTCTCTGTGCCACTCGAATTTTATGCACAGTCTCCTTAGTGAGCGTCCATGTCTCGGCACCGTAGGTCATGGTGGGCAGGACACATTGGTTAAAGAGGCGAGTTTTCAGGCATTGTGGAATGTTAACGGGTTTGAGAATGTCCGCCAGTTTATTGAATGCCGCCCAACTCAGCTGGATCCTCCTGGAGATCTCCTTCCGTTGGTGTGTTTTCGAATGTGTGGCGAAGAGGAAGCGACACAGTAATACACCTAATGTGTGAATGTCACGCCTTCGCCAGACAAATAGTAAAGGACTTTGGATCAGGTTATTTAGAACCAAAGGAATTCAAAAGGCTACCCATGAGCTCCACCATCAGGCACATGGAGATGGTCAAAAAAGCTCTTGAGTGGTTGACGGATCTTTCCTACGGAGCAACTACACAAAAGATCCCTATGACTAGAAGTGTACCTATCCACCAAGCAAGGACCACCAAGATCATTAGAAAATAAAAGATAAAATAAGATGTATACTTAGCACTAGACGTAACAATATCTAGAGTGCAAAATAGACTACTCGTCCTTATTAGCAATGTGCCAAAGATAATTTTCAAAACTTTCAAAATTCCCAAGAATGTTCTCAGTATTTTTTTTGCACGTTTAATTGCCAAACCTTATAGTTAATTTCAATTTTTGTGATATATAAAATAGACGCCAATGAGACGTAAATGCTAAATAAAAAAGTTGTCAAAATAGTAACAACACTGAGTCTCTAATCTGAATGGAAACATTCTATTTAAGTCGAAACATGCATAAGAATTTTTGCGAAAATTTCCAAAAATTGCGGAATTTTTGAGAATATTCTGCAATTGCACACTGCTAGTCCTTAGGTATCTGGGTCAAAATTCTTTTCGTTGTCGTGTTTTTTGTTCCCAAAAAATGTGACGGAGTGGAGCTTTTTGTATTTTGTTTTTAATTTTTCTCATATAAAATATAATGTACAGCTAGAAACACATACAACAGCACTCGACTTTTTTTTATTTGTTAGAAGACATAGATACACGCGTGACAGAGTGGTCAGAAAGAAGATAATGAAAATAAGCTTGATCCAAATACCTAATTGTATTTATTTAATAGAGAAGTGTGATCTATCTCACGCACGAGATACTAAGATTAGAAATAAAATTTAGAATTTTAATTATATGTACTAACTTTTTTATTTATGTCCCCCGTGAGCAAATCAACCAATATGAAAATAAATAAATTAATTAATTAACATTATAGGACATTATTACACAAATTGACTAAGTCCCACAGTAAGCTCAATAAGGCTTGTGTTGTGGGTACTTAGACAACGATATATATAAAATATAAATACTTAAATACATAGAAAACACCCATGACTCAGGAACAAATATTCATGCTCATCACACAAATAAATGCCCTTACCAGGATTTGAACCCGGGACCATCAGCTTCATAGGCAGGGTCACTAGCCACTACCCACTAGGCCAGACCGGTCGTCAAAAATTTGCTTAAATTTGTTTGAGATTTTATTTAATTTAAGTTATGAACATTTCTCTGTAGGATGAACGCTGCCATCTGTCGTTGTTCAGTTCGTTAATTTTGCGTGGAGCAACCCGCTCTTAAGAGGATAGAGGACGGCCGATACTCCATACTCCATTTTCTTCTCTAGATATTGACGTTTTGGAAAATAGTTTTACATAATTTGATATATATTAACAATAGCCTGTTTGACTTTTATCGATTTTTGTATTATTATAAAAATTAGTAGCGAAAAACAGATTTCATAAAAAAAATTTAATGCTTCTAACTCCTATAATAATTAAACATTCGAAAAAAATCAAACGTAGGGGCATAGCTGTGGTCGATATACAACAAATTGTGTCAAAATATTTTCAATTATGTAATATCCAGAAAGGAAAATGAGGACTAAATTTATATGAAAAGGTGATTTCGCGCGGGTCCTCCACGTTCGTCTTAGTAGAGGTATTTTTGCTTTACGTACCCCAAAATCCTTCATCGTATAAGTCAGAAAACTAAAAATTCACTATACCAGTTCCAAGCTACAGTCGAGCACAAAATGCTTAGCGAACAGATCGACTGCAACGCCCCGATAAGAGTACATCCATCACACTTTGCGTTATAAACAACCTTCCATCTTAAAAAAACCTATGAACCGAAGCATTCGTTGATACTTAAGCCTTTTTATTACTGAAAAGATAAGAGGTGCCTTTGATTCTAAAATATCCTATGAGCAGAACAGTTCGTAGGCTGTTAAGACTTTTTGTAATTACGCCGTAAAAGGGATCTGAGGGGTAATATTTCACGGAGTGTCTAAGTTCATAATTATTATTCCGTCGTTTGAGTTCTGCTCGATTTGATGTGTAAGCGATAAATGTTACCTTTAATGTGGGCGTTCATAATAAGAAGGTACATTAATAAAAGTTTTATTAGGTACGATAAGGCGCACTGCATTTCGAAGTGAATTCTGGCATTCTTAAATTGGTTAATTCTATGTGGAGCGTGGCAATTTTACATTTAAAATACTGACTTTCGATCCGATTCTAATTTTAATATACGTCAACAATTACGACACAACGATATAACTGATCTGTCAGTGTCAAAAGTGACGTTTTTTTTTAAAGTCAAATAATGACGAAATCCCGATTTGGGACAAACAATGTAATTTTTCGTTGAGTACGAAAATACTACACGTTTTTGTAACTCAGTGGAAGATTTAAAATTATAACAAAATCTGACGAAAAGAAAACCATCAACAAATAAAAAATGATTCTATTACGCAGCGGCTTACGTGAGCAAATAACTCGCGAACGCGAAGCGGCGCGGCGCGGCGCGGGTGAATCAATACTTTGATACCTATGGAAGTGTCCTACGTGGGCGATCTCGTTGCGAAGGCGAATGCCGTGGGCCGCCGCGCCGTGCCGCTTCGCGTTCGCGAGTTATTCGCTCACGTCAACCGCTGCGTTAGTAAAATGTATGTTTTGACGACCGATCTGGCCTAGTGGGTAGTGACCCTGCCTATGAAACCGATGGTTCCGGGTTCAAATCCTGGTAAGGGCATTTATTCGAATGATGAGCATTGATATTTGTTCCTGAGTCATGGGTGTTTTCTATGTATTTAAGTATTTATAAATATTTATATATTATATATATCGTTTTCTAAGTACCCTCAACACAAGCCTTATTGAGCTTACTGTGGGACTTAGTCAATTTGTGTAATAATGTCCTATAATATTTATTTATTTAAGTCAACCAATTTGATTCCTAGGCCACTATAGAACCATGCCATAATGACTTCTACGACAGTGCTTATTGAGTGATGCGTGTCAAGTATTTAGTAGTTAAAGCGACAAGGTTCTATAGTGGCCTAGGATTCAATTTGGTTGACTGTACGTTCTAGAAAATGTATCCAACTGTAACAACGGCACAAATAGTTTGTTTCTGTTATAACCTACTAACTAGCTTAGTTGCTTTTTGGCTAGTTCTCTCGCCTAATTGGATTAACAGATGTAGATGTTAGGACCTAGTTTTCCTACTTTTAATTAACAAACTACCTTTTAGTATGATTTGTTACAGTACCTACCTTTTGAGGGTTCCGTACCCAAAGAGTAAAACGGGACCCTATTACTAAGACTCCGCTGTCCGTCCATCTGTCTATCTGGCTGTCCGTCTGTCACCAGACTGTATCTCACGAACCGTGATAGCTAAACAGTTGAAATTTTCGCAGATGATGTATTTCTATTGCCGTTATAACAACAAATACTAAAAAGTACGGAACCCTCATTTTTTAAGTCCGGTGTTTAGTTGTTGAATTTTTTTAATTTGACGGATTTGTATTAAATACAGTACAACTTATCGCATTGCTTATGTTAGTTATGTTCCATCATACCAAAGAGAATTTGAAATAGAGGTGGATTGTCAAAGAAAACTTTGTAGCCACATTAAATTTACTGCCATCTTTCGACACATGATTAGATCTTTTAGAACGCTATTTGACTTTGATCCTTATTCTTTCACTGATATGTGTATTTGTTATATATCAAAAAGTGGCGCTTGAACGCCGGACCGACCGGACAAATGGCCGTCGAGCCAATATAGCAAGTATGCAGACATTAAAAGTACATACACCTACTAACACTATATTATCCCATACATTTTATTCGTGAGAAAATAAAGGTCTGGCGGCTCTGGGATCTTGGACTATTATGTGAATTGTTCGAATGACGCCTCATGCTCTACGAAATTCATTTACTTTTTATGCAATTTAATTAAGCTTCATTTAGCATTCTAAGTTGGGGAGCTATATGAAAATAATAAAATTTCGCGTCAAATAAATGCACCGGCTCAAATAGTTCTTATAATATAGCCTCCGTAGCCTCCGTTATGGCCCGATTGATTAAGACATGTTTAAGATCTTGGAACTATCTTTAAAAGATCGATAACTAAACGACATGTCAAAATTGACGTTTATTACGATTCCGCTGTGATCCCAATAAGATCTATCTATGGAGTGTGGAATTAAGAGGAGTGACATCTCTTATGGTGGAACTGTTGCAAAAGTGTCCAGCTGTCAGCTATAAATAATAGTTCCAAATCTCTCCAGAGTAGCGCTAGAGTAGCTAAGAACCTAGGCGTTATTGACGGAGTGAAGTGCGCTGTACCTATATGATTTGATTTTTTTGTTCAAGTACTCGTATTGTAGCGCCACCTATTTAAGGTTTTTTGATGGCACTTTTTGGTACATGGAGATTTATTTCCTTACCTCCACCTTCCGTAGATCTATCTATCAATCAATCATCAATCAATCGTCATTTATTGCACCATGGTAAAAATCAAAAGTTGTACGATATTTCTAACGTCAAATTGACATTGGTTACCCGATTCGAGCTGCTTCTGTCAATTATACGACATACAAATGTGAACTTATCTAAACCAGAACTTATCGTTATCGTATCTCATTCTTCGAATCGGGCCTTTAGATCTAAATTGTACAACTATTAATGAGCCACTAACATTGAGAACTTATTCACCTGCCTAAACACCTGAGGTTCGCCGAACCTAACCAACCATGTAAATCCGCCCTATTTGTCACCAAGAATGATAAACTACTACTTTACAAACCAACCAACTTATTTAATACTCCATCCATGCGATTATAAACTTTTTTTCTACGGAATAAGCACGTCAATGTGTGTATTATTATGTTGGTTTTTACGACCCAACCAACTTTTGTAACACATCATTCATTCGACTTTAAACTCTTTGTTAACGGAATACGTACCAAGTCATTGTGTGTGTAATTATGTTGGTTGAGGCACGTTGGGGTTCGGAAATACGGGCCCCGTGTTCAGTTTAGTAAGTTCTAAAGTGACACGTATTCCGATTGAATTAATGTTAGTCACTAATGTACAGATGTCGTCCGTTTTAAGTTTAAATGTTTAAAGTGACCGTTTGACAAACGAAGCCAAACGAAAGTAGTATTAAGGTACAGAGCTACTGTTAAATTTCATGAGCATATTCATTTTATAGTCGCGCGCTTACCAATTTCCATTCATTATTTAGGTTTTATACTAAAAAAGTATTATTTTAGACGACTCGTAGAAAAAGTATTGTATACTTTATTGTACATAGAAATAAAAACACAGTTACATAGTACATTAAATGTGGGATCTCTTCCAGTTAAACTTTGAGGAAATGAGTAAAACAGAAGTAACGGTGAATGAATGACAAACACAAACAAAAGTGTACAATCACTGAAATTAATGAAATGCACGTTTTGAATACACATTGATACAAATATATATAGAAAAATAACCATGAAATAATGCATACATATATATATATAAATAAAAATAAATAAATATTCAATATATAATATATATAGATATGAATTCGAACCAGAAAAGTATAGGAAATTAAAAAAAGTAGAAGTACTCAATGGAACTAGAAAGTCGTAACCAAAGTATCGGAAAGCCACAATTTTTTAAGCTTCTCCTTGAGTGATGCTACAGATTGGGATTGCCTCACGGACACCGGAATCTCGTTCCATAACTTAACGGCATGGACAGTAAAGGATTTCCTGTATGTGCGCGTCGTATTGGAAGGAATTGTGAGTGAAAGATTGGTGCTTGATTGAAGGCGATGACCACTACCAGCAGTTAAATAACTAAACAATATGATAGTATACAATAGTGATATAGACAAGCTTTTCAATCTCGTACCGACTAAGGCCACTCAGCAACCTTCATGGATTTAACACGGTACTCGACTGAAAAGCTCTACATTATATTACGATTGTATAATAGTACATTACGATACAAGTGCGAAAAATAGGAAATTCAAAACGAGTGGCGATAAATTAAAACACGACCGAAGGGAGTGTTTTTAATCGACACGAGTTGCGAATTACCTATTCGCACATGTATCGTACAACGTTTTACAGTATATATGGCCCTTTAAATTTTCGACACAGTAACGTAATATGCTAATTTTCGCACTAGTGCGGTAAAGTAGAACCATATGTACTGTAAAATACTATTATTTCTTGCGTCATCCGCCGCCAAGTTACACACTCGTAAAGATACATTCTCATATAGATGCCGCTATACAAAAGAGAATTCCTCTAACGCTATAAAATAGATCTAGACTTCTAATCCCGTCTAGTCTAGTACTCTCAGGAATCTCCAATTTGTCGTACACTCCATTACGAAGGATACATCAAAAGTACAGGTACAAAGGCGCATTCCTGCTAGATATTGCCACTAGACGTAGGGTTACCATGAGGATATTTGGAAATATGATACATTTGCAGAAAGCTGGGATTGGTAGAGGCTAGACTGCACAGCCCAGAACGCCGTAGAAAGGTAGCCTGTTTATCGGTATTCTACAGGATACATTTCGGGGACTGTGTGATGGGATTACATAATCTAATCTCCGTCCTGCCAACGTGGGACTAGACGCGGACTTGCGTTTCACCCTTGCGTCGTTACTCTGCCGCTGGTTCGCACTAAACGCTACGCATCCAGCTTTATCATGCGAACGGCTAAGGAGTGGAAATATTTTAGGTAAGCATCATTTTTCTATCCTAGATTAGACTGCATCGGCACTTACTATCAGGTGAGGTTATGGTCAAATTAACTTTTCTTAACTTTTCCCAATAAATAAATAAATAAATTTGTCAAAATTATAGACAAATACATATAAAAATGCCTTACAATACGCATTTGTGATTTTTTAGCACAGGAGTGACAGGAACGTATCTTGTCCGCGAGATACACCACCCGTTCGCCTGTAATGTACGGTGAGAAAAAGACGGGTAGTCTATCGCGCGGGTCAGATGGTACCTACTGCCGCTCCACTCCTGTGCTAGACCAATTGATTTGTTCCCTTAATCAATATACAAATAACTTATATTTCTGATACTATTTTATTGAGCCATATTATTATTCACAGGGCGATAAAAAAATTGTATAATAATTACTGCTCTGTAATAAAACTAGGTATTTTATCGTAAAATAGTACATTAAATCGACACGAGTTGCGAATTACCTATTCGCACATGTATCGTACAACGTTTTACAGTACATATGGCCCTTAAAATGTTCGACACAGTAACGTAATATGATAATTTTCGCACTAGTAAGGTAAAGTAGCACCATATGTACTGTAAAGATTAATGTCTTAACGAGTCAAGAAGATCATTTAAATTTTATATGCATCAATCATAAAAAGCGAAAATGGTGTAATTTTAAATTAATATATAATTATCACGAAACTCCAGACGCCTGGTATCCCTATCTGAAGACAAGCAGGTTGAGAATGTCGAAAGCATATGTCGCTAAAGGACATGTTATACAAGGAGATACCAGTAACATCTTACGTTTTATAGACGTACCCTTTTGAGGAGCTTCGCAATATCTTGAAACGTTTAATATAGGTGAAAGTGAATGTGAGAATTATCGTTGTGATTAAAACGATTCTCCTTAAATAAGTATGTAGCTTTTTAGTGAATATTTTCTTATTTATGTTTAGCTGTATGTGTAACTAGGCACACCGAGTGACGAATGTTTAAATTTAAACACGAACTCAAGGACAATTTTGATATTTTTATGAGTGCCTTTCATCATTTGGTTAACAATCTGTAATTAAACTTCAAGCAAATGAATCGCTCTTCGCTTTTTACTGAAAGTCTTTTCAATGATATTGAGTATCGTTTTCTTACTTAATCTATAACAAATATATTATTTAATTATGGTAAGTTGCTAATAGTAAAAAAAAAATTTTTTTTAATAGTTTATAGAAAAAACTTAAAAGAAAAGGCTAACTCCCAGAACACACCTGTTTATTTAGAAATACAGGTTCCGATTTTAATGTCGTTAACGTGTAGTTGTACTCTCGAGGGTGGCGTTTGTTTACAATTTATGTATTCCGTTCCGTGTGCACCGTTATCCGTGAATTCCGTGCCAAGCAGGGAGCGATCTATAATGAATTAATATGTAAATATGTAGTTCGCCCCAAAAAGAGTTTGCCGCACATGCATACATTTAATCCCTTTACCTCTTTAACCTCCCGGACCTCCCGGTCGCCCCTCATAACTATATTCGATCATTTCAAATTTCACGAATATTGGATACTTAAGATTATAATCGTACTGTTCTTAAGAACGCTCTCGGTTTTGTATGGAGAACGTTCTCGAGAAAGGCACAACTCTACTCAAGATTTGCCTAACAATCGTGGAACATACAAATATTATATTCACTTCTATAGTCTGTTCAGAAAGAGAAGATTCGTGGAATGTGTTGGACCCCATACATTCCACGACTCTTCTCTGTCCGCACAGACTCTAGTCTAAAACTTCATTTCATTTTGGTAGTCGGTTGTTTTTAACTCTTTGTGTCACAGATTTTTGTTTATTATAATAAAAAATTATTTCTTACATTTATTTATTGCTTTGGGCTAATAATATGAAAATCCATGACTTTTTTTCATTTTCTGTTTGAAGGGGGTGTTTTATAGGGTGGTTAGTAGGTGTAACCACCGTGAAACAAGTACACAGTTTTATTTGCAAAAATATTGTATTATATACAATACAAAATCAATTAATACATAAGACCGTGATGTGAATTAAAGCACGCATTTCCCTCTTTACGGTAGCAAAGTGGTACTTTGCATATTTTGCAGCTCCACACAGTGCGCACAGGTTTGGCTTTTGTGCTGCATACGCTGCATCGTCGCGATGTACCTCTTATTGGTAGATGATTGGCTACTGCATGCCTTATAGAAGTTGGTACAAAGGGTTTGTGTTTTTTTATAGATGCATAAGTCGGCGAGTTAGTGTTGCTTTTCCTAGAACTGCTGTTTGCTCTCCCGCTGCTGGCAATAACATAAGCAGGGGCTAGCATGTCTTGATAAACATGACGTCTGAAATCCTTTAGGCACAGTCTATCTAGGCAACAGTTCGAGTCTTTTTGGAGTTCTTTGTAAATAATAAATGCGTTTACAATCGTACAGTCCAGAAAGTGGAAAAAGATGCGATGCCACCACTTCTTGGACTTGCGGTCTATTGCGTAACTGCCTTTTAGTTGGTCGAATTTGTCCACAAAATTCATATTATCATTGTAGTCCTTCAGGGCTAACGGACACTTGACTTCAGTCTTTTCTCCAGTTTTCTCAGTCCTCGTTACTTGTGTAGCATTTTTTGGGTCGTGAAAATTTGTGAGGAGAAAGACAGATCGCTTGTCCTTCCATTTCATGTATGAAACCATTTGATTGTCACTAACTCTGTAGTCATAATCACCTCGTTTCAACTGCTTGTCAGCTTTCAAAGTTGGAAGATGTTTACGAGTGTAATTGACTGTTCCACATGCATATATGTTTTTTGTTCGTAATTCAACTTGCAGATCATAGCTGTTGAAGTAATTATCAAAATATACTCTATGGTTTTTGTCTTCCAAGCCTTGGCAAAATCTTTTGACAACGTTTGCGCCTAAATTAGTTTCTACTTTATTCCCAGTTTTTCCAGCATATATTTCAAAATCTAGACAATATCCACTTGAAGCACATTTTGTCCACACTTTGTACCCCCTTTTTGTAGGCTTTTTTGGCATATATTGCTTGAGGCCACTTCTGCCTTTGAACTTGATCATAGATTCGTCTATCGCTATCTTCTCAGTGTGATAATAATTTTCTTTATAAGAATTTCTTAAAATTTCAATAAAAGGTCTGACTTTATATAACTTATCGTAATAAGGCTCGTTTCGTGTAGGCATTAGGTTGTTATCATTTAGATGTATATTTCCAAGAATCCATGAGAAGCGATTCAGAGACATGAAAGATGATATATAATTATCGCGTAAGTCAGGTGAAGAGGACCAGTAGTCTTTGTAGCTTGGACTGTGTTTTATTCCCATCACCAAATTTAAACCTAAAAACACTGTCATTTCATCTACGGTAACTGGCTGATAAGAGGTTCCTTTTTGTTGGGCATATAAATTTGTATGAAATGTTATGTGCTCTATGAGCTCATCAGTCCAAAGCATTTTAAAAATCTTCAGCGGAGTTAAGTCTTGTCTTGCAGCCAGGTCTAATATTTCCGTAGGCAATGGGCTACAAGGTGTATAGTCCTCTGGTGCAGATATTGTATATGATCGCTTCCATTTTGGTGGTCGCGAGGGCAATGGAGCTGGTGAAGGTAGATCTGGGACGGGCGAAATTGTTCGCATACCCGCACGTAGGCTGGCTAGCGGAACTTCGTCTTCAGGATCAAACTCCTCATCAGATAACTCAAAACTATTACCAAGAAGTAGCTCTAGCGGAGCACCTTCATTTTCGTCCATTTCTGGGAGGTCTTCCGTTTCCGACTCATCTCCACCGGCAAAACTATCATTGTCTGAAGGTATATCTTCATATATTAAAGCGTTTTCGATTTCTCGATCGGTCAATCTTTTTCTATACATTATCTAAAACAGAAATAATTGTTATATTTATAACCATTTTGAAGTATATTATTACCTAAGCCTTTTTTATTACCTAAATATTTGTGTCACAGTGGTCATCGCTGTTAACCACCTTGAATAAGTCAGCTTTTACCTAAAGGTACCTTTTAAAACCTGAATATTTAACACTTTTTATTACATGTGAAACTATTTTTTACAAAAAAAAAATTCGAGTAACAAAAAACAATTGTGCCACGGTGGTTATCGCTGTTAACCACTTTGAATAAGTCCACTTCTACCAAAAGTTATGAATCTAAATGTAAATATTTTTCACTTAAAATAAATTAATAAGTATATTTAATTTTCATAATACGTATCACAAAACACACCAAAAAAACGATTATTTATAATTTTTTACTTACCAGCAAAATCACACTTTCACATTTCCGTAAACGGCGGGTTTCGAATAAAAATTTAGTTCCACAAACAGCCGTCGAGCGAACTGCGAATGACATTATTATCCTACTTAGGCCTTCTTGTTGACCACGTAATACGATACTTTGACCATAGATGGCTCTGTTACTAAATAATCGGTCGATAAAAGGTGGTTATTGCAGATAACCACCAGAACGAAAAGAGTTAATTTCTTCGTCCCAAGCTACGCTTTCGACATGCCAAATTAGATAAAAATATAATGATAAAGTATTGAAATTGGGGTAAAATGCGCCGTAAATTTAATATCAACAGGCATTCTCTTCATTTTGCTTAATGAAGCATCCGTGATATCGGAAAAGGAATGTCGAAGCCTTCGCTCCTTGCGAGGATCCTAGTCACAGACATATGTACCGTAAAACCACCACTATGATCCAAAATTAAGTATAATAATAATATCTTCGTTCAAGTGTGAATAGTAAAATATAATATAAAAAATAAATAATATAAATAATATTATAGGACATTATTACACAAATTGACTAAGTCCAACAGTAAGCTCAATAAGGCTTGTGTTGAGGGTACTTAGACAACGATATATATAATATTTATAAATACTTAAATACATAGAAAACACCCATGACTCAGGAACAAATATTCATGCTCATCACACAAATACATGCCCTTACCAGGATTTGAACCCGGGACCATCAGCTTCGTAGGCAGGGTCACTACCCACTAGGCCAAACCGGTCGTCAAAACGTCGTCGTCGTCGGTAGTATTTGTTTTTTATGGTTCCAATGACGTGGCGTGAGAGGACTAGATGGCCCCCAACGCTGGACCAGCAAGATGGCCATGCGATGGTTGAAATCGCATTTGAGCACGCACTGTGAAATGGGCCACGTACGTACGTTATACTGTCATCGCTAGTCCGCTACCTTTGATGTGCGGACTAAACCGACACCTGTAACCCCTAAACCCCATTCAGGGCCCTGCAACTCATTCTCCAATTTTTTTCATAATCATAATCATAATCGTTTATTGCACCATGGTAAAAAAGTAAGTTGTTACAAAATAATAGTATCTCATGGACCCTAATAGGGTATGGCAAACATTTGCTTAAATAAAGCATAAAAAAAACAAACTAGCTTTACAATTTTAGGAGATCAAAACTATCTTACTTAATAAAACTATCAGTTAGACAATCGGTTACTGAATAATATGCTTTTTCAGCAAGGAACGATTTCAACTTCTTGGCATACGTAGTGACCCTTTCCTCTGCTTTTAAATAATTGGGGAGGTGATTAATAATATTTTATTGCTGCATAATGAGGGCTTTTGCGGTATATTTCTAATTTTGGCGCGGGTAATTCGAGTTTATATTTTTTGTCTTTTATTCTGTAGCTCTTTGAACAAATGTATGTTTTTTCATTATATGCATAACTCTAAGATGTAAATGCATGGAAGAGTAAGTATGGCGTGTTTGATGAAATAAGGTTTGCAGCTATCCCAATTTCGGATTCCGACTAGCACACGAACGCACTTTTTTTTGCGTTCACGAGTGCTTTATGAAATCTAGATGAATTGCCTTGTTATGTCTTGCTTTAACCATGTATTGGGTCTTTACCTATGAAATTGGCGTTATTGTTCATAAGTATTAGTCATGTCATAGTTTATTTATTTTAATAGTAACTTCGAAGTATTTTTTAATTTCATTAGTGCGCTACATAACAACGATTTTACATACAATTATTTGCTACTTTTATTGTTTTATGTATTCAGAATACCGCCCTGAAAACAGCTCTTTTCATGTGCTGCCGGCTCGAGTATTTCAATGACTTATTTTTCTGACGGGACAGATTAAAAAAAAAAGTGATTTAATGTACCTTAAAAATGTCTCAGATTACTGGCAAAAATTTGTTTAATTTGAAAATGCCATCACAAAATAACCCGCAAAATTCATTGTATGAAAAATCGAATTTAGTTAAAGTTCTCCATACAAAACGCCAATTTCATAGGTAATGACCTAATATCTGCTTTTTACATAAAACATACCACCCATAAATAATGTGCGTTTTGGGCTTTTTATTCAAGTAGGTATGTACCTATATATCTGTGATCCAAACCTTCAGCTGTCGTGTCCCAGGATTCCGGAAGAAACTCCTTAGTTTTACCAAGTGTTTACTTTATCATTGAAATATAAACTTTAATTAGCTGGAGCAAAGTTGAAGTTTATTTGAAACAATTCTTAGTTTCCCTTACCAATTTCATTAATGGAAAATTCGAAATTTTGTGAGCTGCGGTGGCAGCATGGTTGCATTTTTATTGCTTATCACTATGCCCGTCACTTTCACACTTACATACTTGTTAGAATGTGACAGGCATGGTGACAAATGATGAAGAGCCGACCATCTTAGCCCTAACTGTAATAATTATATGTCATGTTTTTTCTGTTTTTTTTTTTAAATTCTCGCAGAAGGTTATTTTACGAATTATTTGTGATTTTTTGGCATACTACATATATCCGTCACGGGTGCTTTAAAAAAAATCATAAATTGTTTATATAACTGTACTATTTTCAACTCAAATCATCTGAAACTTATAACTTAGCATAAACATACCGGGCAAAGCCCATTTCAATCAAAAAATCTTAAAATGTTGACTTTGGTTTTTGGTGCTTTTTCCATAGAAACAATTAATGATTTTTTTTAAATCACAAATAATTCGTAGTATAATCACCTGCGAGGATATTACGGTTTTGTTTTGCGGTTCTTGAGTAATAATGATATTTTGTTCCTGCTCCATACATTTTTTTTTAATTCGTAACTCGACATTATTCATTCCAAATCGTCTATATCGTCGTCTGAAATTCATAGGTTACCATAACAATGCTCGGCAAAACCTATTTCAATAAAAAAAAAACATAAAAATAACAACTTCGGTTTCTATGTCAATAAGACCCGAAGTTCAGCCCACAGTGCCCTGCCAAGGATTGGCATTGGCAATTCATATCTTTTATTTTCTTTCCATCGCTAGAATAAGTAAAAACATGGCGGAAGAACCATTAATACCGTATTCTTCTGGATATCCTGATTTCTGTGATTTAATTACACGCCAGTTCACGGCAAAGGACGGCTTTTTCTGGATTTATTTTAAAACTAATGAATGAGGATTTTTCCAATGAAATTCTGATCAGCATTCCTTTGTGTTGTGGTGAAGTTTTGCAGCTGAATTTTTCCGTGGTTATTTTAAGTTACGAGAAAGTTATGCATTACAGACCTGTACCCCTAGTGTAAATATTTTCGACAGCGAAACGTGACGTACGCGTTTGCGTTAAGTGTCATTTTGTATAAGATTTTTGACTTTCCAAAACGTCCCGCTTGGCGCGCTGTTCAAAAACCCATACAAAATTAGACTTAACGCAAACGCGTACGTCACGTTTCGCTATCGACTAAATTTACACTAGGGGTACTGTATTTATTAAAGTAGTCTCGAGTGTATTTCAATACTTCACCTGTTGATCTGTCAAAATAATAGGCAAATAGACGACACTCTGAATGTAATTAAAACGAACAGAAGATGATAATTATATTGACTTGTAAAATGATTGCTTTCGCTCACTCAGCACGTGCTAGTAGTACTACATAAACTACCTCCAATAGATTCCACGTCAGATATTATATCAACTAGGGAAGGTCCGACTGAGTATGGTAACCAGTGTCATATCAGGTCATGGACTATTTAACAAACATCTTTTCATAACAGGTGTCACAGACAGTCCCCTGTGCCGAGGACAAGGCTCGGAACCGGTTTTTTCTTCATACAAAAAATACCGGTATTAATACGTTCTTTTTTGTTCTTTGGTTTATTATTTCATTTTTAATGGGACTATCTAATAATGCGAAGTTGTTACCTAAAAATATGATCCAGTCCTTCGTAAAGTGGATAAAATAATTAAAAATATTTTGCTATTTCGGGATTTAAAAATAAACCGGTTCCGAGCCCTGGCCGACGATTCATGGAGACAGAAGAAACGGCCTCTCACGTGGTGCTGGAATGCAGTAGAGTGGCCCCATACAGGGCAAAACATCTAGGATCCCCGAGAGACCTCCCTAAGGTCCTACTCAATATCAAAGGTTTGATAAGGATTCCTCGAGGAGTTGGGTTGGCAAGAGTAGCCAACCCAACTAAAATGAGAGGTGGTACTCTCATCTCATTCTTTATTAGAGGGAGCGCCAATGTATAGTCATTGCAAGTCATTTACTGATTATGTTAACGGTAACAATTATGGGACATTCAAGATGAAATTTGGAGTATTTTTGATATTTCACCGACACCTGTAAAATTTCTACCGCTTTATGCGTTAAAAGTTGAATGTCCTATTCGTCCTTTATGTTTTCTATGTATTTAATGAAATATGCTGTAATTTGTTTTAATGTTATTAACAAATTAAAACTATCATAATTTTATATTAAAGGAAAAAATGGAAATAGTTACGCTTCCGGCAGGACTTGAACCCACAACCTCCGCAATCCGTGCGTAGCTCTTAACACATTCACTGCCAGACAAAAAACGGCGCACTACCCCAGAAACCGGTGGTCTATAGCTGCGTACAAAACAACCCGCCCAGCGGGTTGTCCGGCATCTGAACAAAGTTCACGAGCGCCCACCTGGTGGGTTCCCGGCAGTGAATGTGTTAACAAATTGAGCTTCGGAAACCTACCAGAACCTCGCAAATCTTTCCATTCCTTCCCTTATGTGTGTGTGCCTTTGGGGAAGCTCAATTGGTTAAGAGCAACGCACGGATTGCGGGTTCAAGTCCTGCCGGAAACGTTACTTTTTAAATTTTTGCCTTCAATGTAAAATTTGGAGTATCGCTCGCAGACGTATCTGCTTGTTTCCTATTTGATTCCTAGGCCACTATAGAACCATGTCATAATGACTTCTACGACAGTGCTTATCTATTGAGTGATACATGTCATGTATAGAGTAGTTAAAGCGACAAGGTTCTATAGTGGCCTAGGATTTAAATTGGTTGACTGTATATAGCGCCATTAATTTTCAAACTAACAAATATCACTGAAAAATTAAACTTAAGTAGCTCTATTGTTCTTGTTTGTGGTCAGATATTGCCAGCGTCTAAAAATCCGATGGTAAAAATTTATTTTACAGGACTTGTCTATAAATAAATAAATAATAATAAATAAATATTATAGGACATTATTACACAAATTGACTAAGTCCCACAGTAAGCTCAATAAGGCTTGTGTTGAGGGTACTTAGACAACGATATATATAATATATAAATATTTATAAATACTTAAATACATAGAAAACACCCATGACTCAGGAACAAATATCCATGCTCATCACACGAATACATGCCCTTACCAAGATTTGAACCCGGGACCATCAGCTTCGTAGGCAGAGTCACTACACACTAGGCCAAACCGGCTATACCATCCCATTACTGGTGCCAGTCCCATCATAGGGGTGTTTACTATAGCACCATCTAAACATGAGTGATCTGTCTCAAGGTAAATGTAAAATAAAAACCGTCAATATATAAAGCTTGTTTATTTAACGTCATGTTTTGCAAAATAGACAAATATACATTTGAAATCGTCATTTACTTAAAATTCCGAATCAACATTCAACAATAATACATTACATAGTACACCCTCGGTAATTAGACTAATTTGCCAAATTACACATTAAGACTGTTATTCTCATAGTTTGTTGAGCGCATCGCTTCAGGAGAGCATGAGGTAAATGTGATCTCTGAGGGCTCATTTCAGCGTTTTAGGGCTCCTCTACACGATGGCCCAGCGTAGGCCAGTCTAAGGGACGCAGCTATGCGGTGGAATGAGATAGCAATATCACTTGCTCCCTCTAACGCATAAATGCGTCCCTTGGACTGGCCTACGCTAGGCCATCGTGTAAAGGAGTCATTAGTTACATTGCGGACTACCGGTTACATTAAATTCATTTGACCGATCAAATACCGAGTATGTGAAATATGTAAGTTCTCGCGTCGTCGAATTGAAGTTTTGGGCCTATTGCATGTCAGGTACGAACAATACAATACACATCCTCTTTATTGCACAACCTCAAAATACATGTACAAGGAAACAAACATACAGAGGTAAACAACAGGCGGCCCGCTAAAGAGTCATCTCTTCCAGAATGTATAGTCAAGATTTAATTTGTGATCCATTTTGTACCATGTCACAATGACAAACAACATGAAAGGTACGAAATGGATTAGAAAATAAATCTTGAAATTATAAGCCTTGTTTATTTATAAAAATGCTGTAGCCGCTATTTGCCTTCCTTTTCTAATAAAATGTTTGTTAGGAAGATGTTACGAATATTCATAACTAATTTTCACTATACTTGTCGCAAAACGACTGAGATCATAATGCTATCTCCTTTACCCTTGTTAAGACCAACCAAGAGTGAAAGAGATGGCATTATGAGTTGATTCGCCATTAGTTTTACGGCAAGTATAGTATAGACAGCGAGACAGATATTATTTTATGTTTTCATTGTAAAATACCCTATTTATTTATATTTTATTTCACATCAAAAAAGGTACAACTAGCAAACATAAGCCCTCATGGAAAATAGTACCTATTGCCTAGGTCACATAACCCAGGCTTTAACCGCGAAAATCGAAGTTCGTCAATTGCGGGCATTTTTCTCTGTCACTCTAATTACGTCTAAGTGAGAGTAAAAGAGAAAGATCCCCGCAATTTGCGAATTACGAATCGCGGTAAGCCCTGGTTCTAAGCGAGCTCAAAAAGCTACGAAAATAACATCTCTTCTCGAGTTACACGTTACACCATTAGCCTAAAGGATAAAATAATCGCAATTGTACAAGATTAGGGTAATTTTGAAACAAAATACGAGAATACAGTACATAATACAGTGCTACGAATCTAATTATTGTCGTAGGTTAATTTTGAAGGTTTGTTCCGCAGGAGAATGGGAATAGGCGTGAGTCGGGGAGCTATTCGACTGGTTATTATGACATGTGATATATTTTGATTTTGTGATGTAGTTTGCCCATATCGGTGAATATTTTCAAATTTTCCTTTAATGTACAGTGAGCGTCAAATACTTCGTAGCAGTCAAAGTGGCCAAATAGTTCGGTACACCATACTAAATATATGGTGTACCGAACTATTTGGCTACTTTGACTGCTACGAAGTATTTGACGCTGACTGTACATCGATCGTCGGAGATACTTACGTTTAGTAGCAAATGTAATATAAACTCGTACTAAATACTAATCAATATGTTAACAGGCTTTTAGGCAAGTGTACACGCTCGTAAGGGCCTTATAAGATAAAAACTAATTTTGGATTATCTCAGAAATGGAGATAATTAGAATAGCTGTGTGTTTGAGAAAGTTACTTAATTTAAGCTCAGGGATGCACCCTTGAAATAAACGGAAAAAAAACAGTGTATAAAAAACACGTACATTAACAGTAAGTAGGTAACATTCGCCAAACTGTATAACTCTTGGCGGTGCGGTCTTGTTATGGTTTTATAGAGATTACATAGGTATGATTACTATGCATATACTAAATTAAAAGTTAGTTTTTTTAATTAAGCTCCACAGATACATACCCATTTCATGAATGAATGGATCCCATTTATAAGTTAGATATGGATCGGATATGCCAGTGCCAAAAAGACGTTTTTGTTTGAATAAACGCCACTTTTGACATTGACATACTTATCTTAAAGTTCGAATCGGGCCGTAGATCTATGTTATTAAATCAGTAATGTCACTAAACCATTTCGAATAGGTCCCCCGCCGCCGTCGCGACGATCATTTGTTTAGTAATTTGTAAAGCAATAGTCTCGTAGAAACCCTTATCTTATCGTGCTCTAAATTGAATTTTAATTTCGTATTACGTATTCTTGTTTCGTCATTTTACAGTCTTATCCCAAAAACAAGTTAAAAGTGCCCCTTGTCTATATAAACAATGTTGTTATCATAACTACAGATAGGTTATACTTATACATATAAGTAAATAAATAAATATTATAGGACATTATTACACAAATTGACTAAGTCCCACAGTAAGCTCAATAAGGCTTGTGTTGAGGGTACTTAGACAACGATATATATAATATATCAATATTTATAAATACTTAAATACATAGAAAACACCCATGACTCAGGAACAAATATCCATGCTCATCACACGAATAAATGCCCTTACCAGGATTTGAACCCGTGACCATCAGCTTCGTAGGCAGGGTCACTACCCACTACGCCAAACCGGTCGTCAAAATACATATATACATATGGAGCAAGCGCTTCAATTTTGGAACGCCTAATATAACCTCTCTGGAATTATGATATTATTGTATACAAATACAGAAAACCGCAGCCAAATAACACTAAACCATACTCATAGTGTTGTGTTCCTGTGAGTAAGGTTGCCAGAGCTCAACGACGGTGCGGAGTGTTAGGGTCGGCAACGCGCATGTAACTCCTCTGGGGTGCAGGCGTACATAGGCTACGGAGATTGCTTACCATCAGGCGGGCCGTAAGCTTGTTTGCCATCGACGTAGTAGGAGGCAACTTTTGTTTTTGAGCTAGGTATATTTGAAAGTAAAGGTTCTTACATATGTGGCATTATCTATAAAAAGGGACCTTATTGTCGATGGCGCTTACGCCGCACTTCGTCGCGCAGCGTTGTATTTGTATCGGAGCATCGTTTATACGTAACGGCGGACGCGTCCATAAGCGACAATAAGGTCCCTTTTCATAGATAACGTCACATATATCGAAATGAGATATCATATAACATTTAAAACTATACTTAAATTATTATAAATAAATTAACTTAGTTTATAACATTTATAATTACACAATATATGACTAGCCGTCGTAAAGGAAAGGAAATGCACCATGATTGTTACTATTTTATATAAATATGGCACTATAAATTTTTTGTGAACTTAAAAAATGCAGAAGCGAGTCAGCATGAGCTTCAAAAAATTTAAACACTAAAAAAATCTGAATATTTTGTCCGAGAATATTCTTTTATTGTTTAATATTTCTAAATTCCACACACTGTATGAGAGGCAATTTTAGTCTATAATTTTGCATTGTTAACTATGCAACAAAAAAATGGCACCAACCACCAATGGCACCATTAATGGCACCAATTAGGGTCAAGGTCAAAAAGAATAAGTGTGGCCACTAAACCCAAGAACGAATAACATAATGCGTAGGCCCTAATATAAGGGCCAGCATCATTTATCCGTATTTAACATGAAATAACAAAAGAACTGAACCAGAAGGTTTAGTGATTTCACTGAGAAAAAGAAACATTTAAAACAATAGAAATTGCATTAACAGTTCTATGTGAGCCTATCGAACAAAACAGTAAATTTTACTGTTCCGAAAAGACAGTAAATTTTACTGTTTTGAGTAGCTGAAATTTAGTGGCTTCGTTTATTTTCTTTTTTCAATACTTAGAAATGTTCAAACAGTGAACGGTACTGTTACGTATTTTACTGTTTTTCAAACATTTGTTAATATTGTATAAAGCAGTTAATCTTAATGAAAATCACTTTAATGTTAGCTCCATAGATCATATTTTTTCAGTGTTTCTGATAAACGATATTCGGAAAATCGACTATTTCGGACAAAATACCTCTTCCAAAAAAGTGCACCCCACTAACAAATCAAACTTACAAAATAACAGTTAAATTCTTGGTCTCGTCTATCATTACGAACGATATAAAAATATCCAATTCTCTTACTCTAACTATTAACAACCATAGCTACAACAAGCTGTTTTAAATAAACGGTAACTTTAAATGGACATTTTCTGTTTGTACAATCCTAAATATACAATTTTTACAAGGAACTCCTCGGCCACGAAACGTACGCTCCGATGACGCTTGACGCTGACGCCGACCGCCATAATTTGGTTAAGAGAGACCCCACACTACAATACACTACACTTATAGCGTCTCCTGAGCGTTATCTAGTCCACTCTCCTTATAGCTGTTTCTCCGCGTAACCCGGTTGACGCAACGTTGGCGCAACTGCGCAGCGATATCATTTTCCATAGAGTTGACTAGACTCATACGCTCAAAATACGCTAGTATGGGGTCTCAACATATGCGAGTTTCGTGGCCCTCTGGTTAAAGAAAAGAACATGGTAAAACAGCAACGTAATGTTCGAAAGGCGCTATCACAGAAAAAGAAAGAAGATCACGTGTCTTTCACTCTAGAAGCCGATTCACACTATCTGACACAATATCGATCTGACATCGGTTTAGCAGATAAGTTTAGACAAATAATATGATCTACCATTCAAACTAGAAAAACGTGTAAAAGACATTATACTTGCCCCGATATCGTGTCATATAATGTAAAAGCTACATACATACAGGTGGTATAGATCGCTCCTAATAGTTTGAACTTCAGCGTAATGACCTAATATTGGTATTGCTGAGTATGGTGACACACTTGACATAGATATCGATATCCGCGCGTTAATTGGATGTCAATGAGTTCGCGAACCGAACAAAGCTACGTACCTAGTTATACCCGTGGAGTGATGTGTTATGAATTCTGCTTGGATCATAATTCGGATTAGGTATCACACGATGGAATTAGACAAAGAACCCGAATTCCAGTTTATGTTTATCGCAAATAAAAAAAATGTTTCGTGTGGAGTTTTTTATCATTGAAAACGGCTTAATATCCTGTAGGTAATTTTTCCATTAATCACAAAATTAAGTTTTAACATGCCAACAGTCATCAGTCAGCTCAGAGTAATATATAAACATCATCCAAATATAAAATGAAAGTAAACATTTATGGGAAGTCGAGGATGACCGTCATACATCAGCAAACTTAATTGACTAAAGAAATAAGGTTAACCTATAAAGTTTCTGTTGACCCTTTGACCAGATTTAAATTGACCGGGATATGGACCGCGATTACCTTTTGTATTGTTTTCGAGCTCCCGATATAGACCGGACATGAAGTAGGTGACCCAGAGTTGGGCATGTCAACAGTAGGTTTCATGGATACGGTCCGGATTAGTAATCACGGTCTATATCCCGGTCGATTTAAGTCTAGTGGAACTAACCATAAATCATTCAAACAAAACCCCTTGACCGCTAATGACGTCAACTGTCGTGCGTGGTTACAGCTCAAAATCAACATCAACCTTCTGTATCCCGACAAGATTCACAACGACGCGCCGCACACAACAGGCGTGGCGTTGAAAGACAAAGTGTGTAGATAGATGCAACAAAATAAAACTGAGAGATCAAACCACTGAAGCGATCTTAAAGAATAATACTGTTACTAATATCAGTCTCGAGCGTCTATAATGTGACAGCTCTTAAACGCGACCATTTTATACAACAAGTCCATACAGCAGACAATTTATCGCATCGCACTTTAAACGGGTGTCTCGAGAATTTATTTCAAACAAATATCTGATGGATATATATATTTCAAAACTGCATTGAACTATTATTACTCTACATATAGAACTGGCACAGAAAAGCAGAAAACCAGTATTTTGTTTTGACATCAAACCATAGAAATGGAGCGTGAATCTCACGACCTAAACACATAAGCGCCATGATTTTTTACGGCGCTTACGACGTTTTGTTCGCGTGGTACAGGTTGCGATTGCGACGGTTTATTTGTAATAACAATTCAATGGATTTATGCCATTGAACAAGTGGATGCGGCAAAATGTAACCTATATTTTGATACCAGTAGCAGATGAATCTGTGAGCCAGTACCATTCAGAGGAAGGACCAGTTGATATAATTTTACATTTACCCTTACCAAGTTTAACGCGGGAATTGGTAGCGTAGCATTTCAACCTTTCCAATATATACCTATGCACTGCGAGTTGAAACTGTCGCTAGCGTTTATTGACGCGATGAATAACATGGTAAGGGTGATACCATTCCAGTTCTTAAACTAGTAGATACACTTTACACGAAGTCTCTCCTACCGGAACCAACGCTGCACTTTGCACTGACCACAGATACTTCTGAACCGTCCCTTCTTCGTCGGCAGAATTGGCAGAATTTTGATAGCTGTGGACAAAAAAAATGTTAGAAATCAATCTGATAACACGACTTCACGTCAACATTTCGATAATAATGTGATTTTCAAAAATGTTATGCGTATTTATCTTCTTTGGTTTATTTATAAGTATGTCTTTTAATTGTTTATAATAAAATCATCATATCGGAAATCTGGCGCTTGAAATCTGTACCTTGATCCTAATCTCGTCATACAGCAAAATTACTTTTCTCAAACTTGCAATGAAATGTTGACATGACTTACTTCACATTAGATCTGACTACGTATCCGGTGCGATGAGTAAAGATAATATGTAAAGGAATTCCATATAGCCTTATTAGACACCTAGGACTCTAAAGCAACCTTCTTTTGTTTTTGAACGTCAAATTATGACGCAACGTTGTGGCATTCAACCATTAAAAAACAAAAATTTTTTCATTGCAAGTTTGAAAGAAGCACTTTACAAATTTCCGCGAGAAACATGGTTGCCTGCCGTGTATCCGATATTTATATCTACTTGGCCTGCAACACTTCGTTTTCCGGCCTCTACAGTAATGTACTAGAAATGAAAAACTTATAAATAAATAAAAATGTCTTATGTCGTGATCACTTGGTAGAGGCTATCTATCTATATTGTACCTCTGGAATTTATCAAAACAGAAACAATACAAATAATACAGCATATTAAGAAGAGGTAAACAACAGGCGGTCTCATCATCATCGGTATCATCTGCGCTTGAGAAACTATTAAAATTGCCATTTTACACCGTATCTATAAAAGCACGTAATTATTTTATAGTATCTTTATTGATTGCGGGTCTTAGCTTAGGGTTTTTACAATATAAATACTAAAGTAAAATATAAAAATACTTAAGAAACAAAACAAAAACTAACAAAAACATTATAAAAACCTAACCTAGGGTGCCGCCAGCGGCCCCAAGCTGCCGGTGGTCAGGGCCGCAGAGAGCGGAACCGGCATACTATACGCGCCGTGTCCTAGATATTATTATTTCCTATATTTATCTTTTTTCTTCGGGTAGGCTTTTTACAACATGTATATAAATGTAAATTATAAAAACACAAAACAATACAAAAGATATAAATACATTATAAAAAACCTAACCTAGGGTGCCGCCAGCAGCGGGGCAGGGCCCAAGCTGCCGGTGGTCAGGGCCGCAGAGAGAGGAACCGGCGTACTATCCGCGCCGTGTCAAAGATTACTGCATATATTGGCAACTAACTGGCAATAAACACAGGAATCAACTGAGCATCATAAATAATTCCGAGAACTAAGAATCAATGTGAATGTAGGTATTAAATACCTACGATAACGGACTTTAATTCATAAACCACTCAAGGTTCAAGGCAATACTTACGCTATATGTCCTATTATGATATAAAGTAAACCATATATGGTGTAACAATTAAAGTCCACCCGACCCCGAAGTCATTGCCGTATTTTACAATCATTCATTAGACGTAATTGCAAATGAAAATTACCATAAGTAAGAAGTTGATTATTGAAGTGTGATAAAAATTACCATAAAGGTGACGTTCAAATATCAACTGCCGCTGCATTACTGTTGCAGCGTCATTGTTATCCTTTGAATCTGTCCATTTCTAATTTCCGTCAATCATTTTATAAAAAAAAATATAATTCAGAAACTACTACTGGCCTTAGCGTCTATTTCAGACGATTTATGGTGCAATGTCTAGAGACATTACACCGCCTGGGACGGAGTCAAGGAAAACGCAGGGATGCCCAGCACCTGCGCCACCCTCTCGACCTCACTGACCGGACCCACAGGAAAGGCAAGCCAATACGTGTGGAGCCAGGTTGGCTGCAGGACTCTACCGCAGATTTCAGGTTGGACCCTACTCACGCCTAACGGGGACTCCGTCCCGGGTTTGATTTTAGAGCTTTCCTTCTCCTAGATAAGTTGCAACCCAATGCTTAGAGGCTTATCTCCCCTGTGACGAAGGGTTAGATGATGAGGGGAAAACAGGTTCTATAATATGGTTAGTAACTCTTAACTTAAGAACTATGTATGTTAGACTATTTTAAAAGAAAGAAAAGAAACAGAAAGTACATAAAATTCAATAAATTATAAATTAATATATGAACAGGTAACAAAACACACGGCACGATTTGAAAAATGAATAATACACGTTTAAGATCTTGGAAAGACCTTTAAAAGATCTATAACTAAACGACATGTCAAAATTGACGTTTATTTCGATTGTGCTGTGATCCCAATAAGATCTATCTACGATATTTCTAACGTCAAAGTGACATTGGTTGCCCGAATCGAGCTGCTTCTGTCAATTATACGACATTCAAACGATATCTAAACCACAACTTATCGTTATCGTATCTCATTCATCGAATCGGGCCGATACTTAAAAAGATGCGACTCCCCTCTTCTGTCGCTTCATGCATGCCGTGAACTGCTTCTCATACTTAACATGCAAATCCATGAAGCTCCCGAGGACGGGCCAGTCCAGCCTGTCTGTCCGCGATCGTGATGTGACGATGTGATGTTTTTACGAGTTATGACGACGAACTTTATGAGATGACGAATAACGAGGCTGTAGTGTTAGGTTCGACAACGTGCATGTAACGCCTCTGGAGTTGCAGGCGTCCATAGGTTAAGGAGACTGTTTACCATCAGACGGGCCGTGTGCTTGTTTGCCACCGACGTAGTATTAAGGTTATTACGGCTACAAACTTTATTATTTAAAGAGTCTGCCCGGACAGAGAGTCGTGAAAATAATACATAACATATAAGGGACCCAAAACATTCTACGACTCTTCAGCACAGATTCTATCAAGGAAATTAATAGATACAGCATCGGCAATAACAACACCGAAACAGTAATGCAGCTGCAGTCGACTAGGTATATCACGAATATTCGTATCATTTTTAACATTCGCATCGACATTCGCATTTGTTTTGCGAATGTGAATGTGCTCAGGTCGCGTCCTGTCTCGTGTTAAAGTAATAAGTTAATAACAGCTACATATTTCATAACATATGTGTTCGTATTCGGACATTCGGATTCACATTTGCGAACGCGACATTCGTGACATACTTACAGTCGACACCCGAACTTCACCTTAAGTTGATGAAGTGTGATAAGTAATTATTTAACAGAAGATCTCTTTATAATTTGAATTCTTATGTCATGCATAAATCCGTGAACTGAGGTAATTGTGGTCTACAAACATTGTTTAAATTTACATAATTGTTTTTAAATTAATGTTAGGTGTGTGATGTAGAAGTAGTACTAACAGATACCTACATACGAGTAGGTAGAAAAAGATACATAGAAATAAAAAAAATTGAGCTCCAGTGAAACTTGAATATTTATTGTATACTCTGTATCTTTAGGTATTTCAATAAAAGTAAACACACAATTTGTATATTTTCGGGTAGTTGTAATATATTTTGGTTAACCAACCAAATACAAAACCGCCTGGATCTGTCACTGAACGACCTGACTTTAACCTACATTATTTCGCTAGGTGACAAACAAAACTCACTGATTACCACCACAAGTTCATAGCCATAATGAACCATATTACTACTAAAATAAGGTTGATTTTTGTGTAATATTTTTTTTAGTAATTAGAGAGTTTTGCTTGTCACCTGACGATTTGATCATGTAATGTTTTCACAAGGAGGTGTTGGCTTAAGGAGCCATTTGAGGGTAGATTTAGTTTACTTTTATTTAAATACCTAAAGATACAGCGTTATAGCTCGTTACCTTCACGTAGGAGCGTACTGGCTGCTGCAGCACAAACATGGCGAAGATCACGACGCCCTGCAGAGCGTTGATGATGTCGAACACCGACCACACGGAGACGGAGCTGGAGCCTGCGCCTGCCCACCAGGACACCACCTCCAGCACCCAGGATAGCCCCATGATGACGGAGAGCAGGCAGCTTGTACGGAAGCTATAAGAAAACGAAGTGTTTAGAGTCTGTCTAACCTAACTTTGCACTGATTTGAATAGAGCCAAGAGAAGGGTCATTATAAACGTCATATTTTCAAAAAAAATTGACATTGATGACGACACGTCACACTTTGGCATTGCCATACAGAGTTAACTCGGTCCGACTGTACCGAAGCAGATTGGTATTTGTAAAATTCTCGGAGTCGTTCCACGAAAAATGTAAAACAATTTAAGACTTTCTTTTTTTTATATTTTTGATGCAACTTTGTGTCAATATAATGTACCTAATGTACTTAATATTTAATATTTTAATTTTAGTTACACTTTTTCAGAGATACACTAACAAAACAATTAATAGAAGACAGGACGACCCGACGAAATGTACTTTTAAACAAAATTACAGGAGAGATTAATCATTCATTATCATGTTTGCAAGAGCTCATAAAGGGAATTAGATTAAAAAACACCTATTTAGGTGCATATATGAAGCGAAACATATGGACACTTCGTGAGCTGACCCACAAACTCATTTTATTTCGTTTTGCACTTACATTTTTTCAACGTTTAAGTCGATGATTATTTTACCGAGATTTTTCACATCCGTTGTGACAGAAAAAAAAATCTTTTTTTCCTGCAAATCATTAGAAAATTCGTGTAATGCTCCAATATTGATTTCATATTCATAAAACACTATCAACAGCTAACAAACCGAGTTGGTACTTACATTTTTCTATACTTTTTTAACCGCTGCGTGAATCCGCCACTGTCTCTCGTGGGCGAGCGCTCGGGAACAGCCAATGGCTGTCCTAATACTGTGCCCAGGCGCACCCAATCGTCCGTCGTACTGAAGTCCGAATGGACCAAGTCTAGTGCTAAAGCAAAAAAGCATATTTAATACCAATAAACAACACCCACGACACTTGTCTTGGTCTAAAGGGGTTCACTCATGGTACGATTAATCGCTTCGATTAATCTGGCGAGAATCTTGACGATCAGTCGTTTCAAGAATGCCAGTCAACACACGGTGGAATCGGTCGTTATTATCGATGCGCGTTCGAAGGATGCAGCGCTCATACACGGAGCAATTGATCGTTACGATCGGTGCGCGATCAAGGGATACAATGCGTGCGGCGCCTGCATCAAGAATGAGACACAAATCAAATCGTTGGTCACAAAGAGCCATACAATGTCGATCCATCGTTACGATATTCATGAGTGCAATCATTTTTTCATTCAATCAGGGTTTTTGTTGCGATTTCCGATATCGTCTTCGATTAAGTAAATCGTTAACGATATTAACATGCACTATCAATCCGTCATTTTGATCGGTCTGTAACGATAAATCGTACCATGAGTGAACCCCTTTATCCCTCGGTTGATGAAAATCTGATTTATGGGTCCGTCAGCATCAAAAGTCAGAAAATCAGATTACGACTCAAAATTATCTATCGTTCTGAAATAGTTTTACAAAACTAAATATTTCTCAATTAAACTTGCTAGTTAACGGATGCTTTTTAATGCAAACTGTAGAAATGTATATATATTTTGAAAAGTTATCCATGGTGGCAGTTACTTTTGTCATGTTCATCGGCTATCAGCTATATCGGAGCGGACAAGGCGCTCACAAATATCTAAACACGCCTCTTTTGTCAAGGCGCAAGAGTGCGTGTTTAGATATTTTGAGCACCTCGGCTGCTCCAATATATCTGATGGCGACTATTAGATGACGATATATTCAAACAAGCAAAAAGTATACTACTACGAATGTGCTCATATGAATAGTACTAAGAATTTGCTCATCACAAAATTATTTGCTGTACTCGGTATTTTAATTATAGAAAATGGATAATACACAGATTTTAAATCAAGACTTTAATTAAATCTTGTGTGCTTAATAAGTAATGATTTTAAGTGTAACAATGTTAAGGATGACTCACGCTTAAACGGCCCGGGTCCGTGTCCTATAGAAAACATCAGCTTAGGTCAGCTGGCATAGAAAACGACGTGTCGGTTGCCCGGGCCAGGACCCGGGCTATTCTAGCGTGGGATAAAGGATATTATCCCTACAGGACCAAGTGCAAATAGTAGTTTTATCAAAGATACATTGATTAAGATACGTAAAATCGAAGTCAATTTCGTGCTTCGACATTTGACAGGTAAACGAGATGGCGCTGTGCTCGATACATTTCATTCAATATACTTTATTCAATATAGGTTATTAACCTTGCCTTGTATTTATATATTACAGGCTGCACTTTTTGTTCGGGAACATTCATATTTATTCACATTAAAACAAGACGAGGAAAACACGAGAACGCAGTATAGAAATAAACTACTATTACCAAAGACTAACCTAGAGATGTGTAAAAATAGTCCCCAATATAAATGTATTTTAATAACAACTAAAATTCCCAATAATATTAAGCTAGAAACTCGATACACAGTGTTTAAAAATGAATTAGAAAAAATATTAATTGATAAATGTTATTATTCGGTTAAGGATTTTCTTAATGACGATAGTTTATAACATGCTTTTTTTTTGTAATATTATTAATTGTCATGATTAATGAGAAGACTTGTTTTGTTTAGTTTTAAGTTAATGTTGTGTGCCCTTACAGGGTGTCATGGTCTGACTTGTATTTTATGGTATAACATCTTGATTTATTATGTACATGACTTTACAACAAATAAATAATGAAATAATGAAATAATTTTGCGGTAACTCTAATTGTCAAAAGTTGACGTTTCACAATTCAGAGACCGCAAAACATATGGCGTAGAACAGCGCAGCGTTTTTTTCTTAGATTTTACCTGTGTATTACAATCAATTCTCTTTGGTTTTATACATTCATAAGTGTATATTAATGTGTGTGTATATTGTGTCAGCTAACTTTATAGAAAGATTTACTAATAAAACTCGACTTGAATCGTGATTAGGAATAGTAGGTACCTACCTACAGACGGTTCTCTGCCTTTTCGCCGAAAATTATATTGCCGAATTTCACTTGCCAACCAATCTTTCGCCGAAATTTCATTTGGGCGAATTTCATTTCCCAACTTTACATAATCCAAACTAACCTAACCCAACCTAATACGCAATTTTCAAATGAAATGGTTGCAAAATAATTATTTGGTAAAAGTTATTATGCCAACTAAAACGTCTGCGAAAAATTTGGTTGGCAAGTGAAATTCGGCATTACAATTTTCGGCGAATAGGCAGGATACCAAATACAGACACCAGCATAATTAGCTAAGCAGGTAAGGTGTTCAATAGTTACATGCCTAGGGCAGTAAGAAATGTCTCGGTTTCGCGTTGGCCGACAATTACATGTGATCTGAGGATTTTTATTTGCTGGCCGAGGTGTGTAGTATACACTATTTTAACTAGGGAATGCAAAAACCGGAGGTTATCCAAAACCGGTTTTTTCTTCGGTTTTATCACAAAAAAAACCGAAACCGGTTAAAACCGGTTTCGGTTTTTAGAATCAACAATTCTTAAATTCATTGCCATGGAATAAAGAAAAGATTGCTTCACGTGTAAAAACGAATGCTAGTATAGTACGAGCGTTACTACTTATATATCCGGAAACAAAAAAACAAACGTACACGGCTGAAAATGGTTTTATTGTTTTTCAAAGTATTCCCCTTGATGATCTATGCACTTTTGCATTCGTGTGAACCAATTTTTGAAGCACTTCTACCACTCCGCCTGAGGTACCTCCATAACGTGTTGTTTGAATGCGTCGACAGCATCTTCAGCGGCCGAAAATCGTTGACCGCGTAATTTATTTTTTATATTGGGAAATAAATAAAAATCATTGGGTGCTAAGTCAGGGCTGTACGGCGGATGACCCGTTAATTCCACATTTTGACCTTCCAAAAATAGAGTTGTTTCGCGTGACGTATGACAGCTGGCATTGTCATGATGAAGAATGATTCTTCGTCGCTGGTTAGTTTTACGATTTTGTTCAAATACTTCCGGTAAGCAAATGGTCGTGTACCAATCTGAATTAACCGTTTTACGGTTTTCTAGTGGCACTGTAGCTACATGGCCATTAATACCGAAGAAGCAGGCCACAATTTGTTTCAATGTACTTTTTGCACGAGTAACTTTCGTAGGGTTCGGCTCATTTTGAAACACACATACCGTTGATTGTTGCTTCGTTTCGGGATCGCATGCAGATCCAGGATTCGTCACCTGTATAGATGTTATAAACGGCCTTTGAGTCACCACGGTTATATTTTTTTTAACATTTTATTGCACCATTCAACGCGAGCATCTTTTTGCTCCTTAGTTAAGTTGTGCGGTATCCAACGCTAACAATTTTTTTTTACAGCTAAATGATCATGTAATATGCTATTAATGCTAGTCATAGAAATACCCAGAGTCGACTCTATCTCGCGGTACGTAACATGTCGGTCGTCCATTATAAGTTTTCGCACAGCCTCAATATTTTGTGGTACAACGACCGATTTCGGGCGACCTGCCTTAACTTCGTCCGTAAGCATACTACGTCCACGATTGAACTCACTAAACCAGTGATACACAGTAGTTTTAGATGGAGCTTCATCACCGAAGTTAGTTGATCTATGCACTGTTGTTGCGTTAAACCACGCCGAAAACCATAATAAATCATAGCACGAATATTTTCACGAGTGAGTTCCATTCTTGCAGCGAGATGACATTTAAAACCCGTCAAAAACAAAACACTAGCGTTAATAAGAAAGAAAAAATATACCGGCCAGCACTTAAACAAGTTCAAATTTTACCATGGAGGTCAAATATACTATTTAAGAAGATTGTAATCCCGGTTTCCGGATATATAAATAGCAGCCCTCGTATATACACGATTTTATCACGAAATTAAAGACAGAATATCTGACTATTTTATTGTATTGTATGGGAATTGTCAAATGACTTAATGTTATTTGTAACTAGGAATAGGAACAAACCAATTATACATATAAAATTATTTTTTTGGTTTGTTGATCAAACTAACACAACACCACATTATTTGATTTGATGTCGATTCAACCGGTTTAGGACCGATTTACACCCTTAAAATGAATAAAACATGCAACTTAGTTAGATAAAATAAAAAACCGAATAAAACCGAATCCGGTTTTTTTAAATTCTAAAAACCCGGTTTTGGGTTTCCGTCAAAAAACCGGTTTTAACCGGTTCTTTCAGTTTCGGTTAAAACCGGTTTGCATTCCCTAATTTTAACACGCTTTTATTAGGTCGACCTGTATGTAACTATGTAATGGAATCTAAGGTAACTAATTTAACCATCTTCCAAGGATCGTAGCGTCATGAAAATTGGCAGCTGTATGTAGTCAAAGTCAAAGTCAAAATATTCTTTATTCAAATAGGCCTAGCAACAAGCACTTTTAAATCGATAGTTTTGATGACAATACAATAATATGGTACTGTCGAACTGATCTGATGATGGAGCCGGAAGATATGAACTGGAACTTCATGGAACATCGTATCATAGCTGTGTTTGGATTTGTTAGGAAAGTCTTGTAATGAACTTTGACCACGATTAGGTTTCAAGGTCTGTTGATGAAGCCGGAAGATAGGCACTGGCATTCCATGATGGAATATCGTATCGTGTTTGCATTTGTGAGAAAGGTCACGTAATGGACTTTGAACACGATCAGGTTTCAAGGTTATAACAAACCTATTATATATTGACTTTAAGCGTAATTTTCTAGTATTTTTTAAACTATTAATTTATTTATATTCGACGGAGCCGGAAAGGGGCAACTTCGGTGGCCGAAACTTGACGATTTCTGGCCGGAGGGCAAACAGTTATTTGTGCAACAAGAGAGGAAAGTTGGTATTTCTTACGAGTGTTGATTTTGAGTCCTGAGTAAGCGAAAGATTATATAATTGAATCACGAGCGAAGCGAGTGGTTCTAACTTAGAATCTTGAGCGTAGCGAAGGACTTAAAAACACGAGATGTAAAATAACTTCTCTCGTATGACACATACAACTTTTCACCTCAGTAGTGAGAACATATTAAAGGTTAAAAAAATTCAACATCAAGTAAAGTTAACCACATATTTATTTACATTCATGAATAAAAGGCATCATTATGACGAAAGCTTGTCTCACTCCCCGGAGTGACGAAAGTAGGCCTGTTCGAGCTGCTGAGGTGAAAAATGATTTTTGCTGACTGTAATATAATTAATTACAGACATTAAAGCATGTGTTCCAAGCATGTAAACATGTAAGCTGTTGTGAATCACTAAAAACTAGTGATATTTAAACATACAGTTCAATCATAAAATAATTTGGAATTTGATTACCATTCGCTGCTACAATTTCGAGGTTTCCGGGAATGCCAATACCAAAAATGATAAGTAATTGTAAATGATTTACCACGAAATATTCGGCGAATAAACAAACGGCGAAAAATAAATGTTTACTTTTCCATGTTATCGTGTTGTGTAATGTTTCAAATACAAAGTGATAAGTAATCGAATTTAAACTGTTTTTTTATGGTTTATCTCACATATTTTGTCACTCACGCGACATGTTTCAGAGCCCCTAGTGTAAATTTATTCGATTTCGTGACGTGACGTACGCGTTTGAGTTATGTGTCATTTAGTATGGGATTTAGAAACAGCGCGCCAAGCGGAACGTTTTGGACGTTTCGTTTTCTTTTTATACCACGACGGTGGCAAACAAGCATATGGCCCGCCTGATGGTAAGCAGTCACCGTAGCCTATGGACGCCTGCAACACCAGAGGTATTACATGCGCGTTGTCGACTCTTTAAAAACCTGTACACTCCTTTTTTGAAGAACCCCATACTATAGCCCCTCGGGAAAACCTCAGGGGTACAGAGAGCCTAGGACTCCTTTATCGGGCACTAACAGTATGAGTAGCGTTCACGATGGGCGCGCTTCATGTACGCTCACGTCTGAAAATATCGATACGAAAAAAGTGCCAAAAATACACGGCTTTATTGCCCATACATGAAGGTAGTGTATACATATTTTTGACACATTTTTCGTATCGATATTTTCAGACGTGACTGTACGACCATATAGTACGTGTCATTCACGAAGACGTGTGCCTTGACTGGTATTGACAACGCCGTCCTCCAAACGTCGGAGGTAAATTTTAAAACATAATACGCGATTAAGTCCCGTTTGTGTTAGACATCGTATCGTATCGTATCGTCATCGTATTGACATGTTATTAGGGCCTCCGCTAGCTGGCGCGGGTGCACGGAGCGGACGAGCGGGTTAACGAAAAATAGTATGAGCAACGCTAACTGAAGCGGACGCGTGCGGCGGATTTCACCTACATGTTGCACCCGCGTGCGTGCGCACGCGGCGGGCGTCCGCGTCAGCTAGCGTAGGCCCTTAAAGGTGACAAATCTACGCGTCATCGTGGACACGAACTATACTGGAAAGTCCCATAACCAATCTTGAACGTTACTCGGACTGTTAGTGCTTGAAAAAGGAGACCTAGGCTCTCCGAAACGTGTCGCAGGAGTGACTAAAGTACTTTAGTTAAACCGTATAATCAGCTTACTGATAGTGATAAGTAATCGCTATTTTCACAATTTTACACAACAATGCCATTGGGAAAAACCCACGACAAATATTTTCAATTTTTTTTATACTACGTCGGTGGCAAACAAGCATACGCCTGATGGTAAGCAGTCTCCGTCGCCTACGTACGCCTGCAACTCCAGTAGAGTTACATGCACGTTGCCGACCCTAACTAAACCCGCCCCCCCCCTCGTTGAACTCTGGCAACCATATTCACCGGCAGGAACACAACACTATGAGTAGAGTCTAGTGTTATTTGGCTGCGGTTTTCTGTAAGGTGGAGGTGCTTCCCCAGCTGGGCTCTGCTCTAGATCTGGAATGACATCCACTGGCTGTGCCCTACCACACAAAGCGAGACGACATTCACAATGCCCATACCTCTCTTTTGGACGTAGTTTAAGGACGTACCTGGGTCCAATGATAGTCATTCATAAATCAAGACAACTCTTTTATGGGTACTTACGTCATATTTTTTAATATGTGATTATAATGACGTGCATAAATAAATAATGAAAGCACATGACTATTACGTGTTTGTTTATGTGTATAAGAATACACCTCCTTGCCTTAGTCACAAAACAAAATAAACTTTTATCGCTTTTTTACACGAAACCCAAAGAGGCGTGGGCGCGATACGATACTAAAGAATGTTCGAGTATTCCGGTGTTGAGCAAAAGTCTTCCTTGCTTCATAAGGTGGTAAAATCAAACTTTGCTACCGTCTGAATCACATAATTTTCACCAGACTAACGCAAGGAAAATACTAAATAATTCGTGTCATCCACGATGACGCGCAGATATGTCAAATTTAACCTGATATGACAATACGAGAAAAGGCACGCGTTGTCGAGAATGATACGATCTATAAAACATGACACATCAAAATGACCGCTACTAAATAATTACCATTCGATAGGTATCATCACTTAACAGTCAATTTTGAACGAACTAATGAATAATCGAAATCTCAAACAGGAGCAAACTACTCAAAAACATCAAATTACTTCGCGAATCTCGTGCATACAATGCAACTTATTTATTTAGTTATTGACGACGGATGACCGAGCCAAAACAGCAACCTGTTGGGTCCCGCAGGTTGTAAGGCGTCACGGTAGATCTCGTCGGAGATGGCGGGACGAACTTGACGCCTTTGACAGAGACTGATGGGAGACTTCCGAGGATAGGGACACGTGGAAGAATAAGAGGTCTTTGCCCAGCAGTGGGACAGTATAATAATAATAAATTTATTTATTGAGAAGTCCTACAGCGTTTATAATAAATAATATACAAAAAACATGAGTACTTTTAAGCATAGCTGATAACAGAATGAATATCATAGTTTTTGAAGAATAAAAGGATCCTTTACGAGATGGTGTGGTGCAAATGTATGACGATCCACAGGTAATGGTACCTTATGGAGGTTGACGCTTACGTTACATCGCGTAGCTCCGAAAAAGTATTGAAGCGTTATTATTATATAGTAGTCTAAGCCATCCACGAAGACGCGCCCCACTCTTCTTTATAATCGCTTATAGTACAAGTGTGCAACTTTTAACCGTGTATTGCCGTATAGTAGTGTTTAATATGTATAGAAAGAACTACCACACTGATACACGGTTGCACAATTGTACTAAATCGATTAGGAAAAAGAGTTCGGCGCGTCTTCGTGGAGGGCACAAACTATACCCATGGAATGTTACATATTATTTATATCACTACTAGTGATAAATGTAAGAACTTACGCGTAACATCCTTCAGCTTGTCATAGTGTTTCGCGAACGCCCGCGACGTGCACACGAAGATGACGAGGTTGCTGAGCAAGATGGTCGCCACGGGCCCGTAGAAGTAGGGTAGGGCTGCTTGGTCCGCTGCAAATAAAAGGTAAGGTAAAATTATGTGATACGAATACGACTTCACGTCCCTCTAGAATGCAATGAAGTCAGCTAACTTCATCGCGTTCTAGGATGACTCTCGGTTAACAGAGCCAGGGTGACTCTAGGAATACCTTACATTGATATGTATTGATATGTATGATATCATGATTGATATCACATCGGGGAGGTTACAAAAACACAAACAAGCGTATTACATAAGACTGATACGACGTGATAATGTAAGTGTCGATTCCGAACACCAAGCAATTGAAAGGGATCCATATTGGGTTGCATAAAAGTTTAAGTCATATCTTGGATACGCATAACAACTTGTGTCATAATCATCATTGTGCATACAAATTAAAAGTCATATTATATTGTGTCATACATTTTAGCCATAATATTTGATGACATAAAGTACATAGCAGTTGTCATATATATTTTTTGCATACCTAACGAACCTAACCTAAAATTTTATACGAATTAAATTTATGACTATAACAATTATGACATAGTTATGTCATAATTGTTATAGTCGTCGTCGTGTAGCATAACTGGGTTTTTATCATAAATGAGTTCATTTATGACAAAAACCTAGTTATGCTCAGGAAAAATTCTAACTAAAAATATGACAAAAGTTGTTATGCGACCAGAGGGAGTCCGAATTGAAAGGGATGGACATTGTCATTATCACGCTGTAGACAACTATAACCATAATATCCATACAGGAAGATGCTGAGCTTCTGAATGGAGCAAAATGTCACCTGACCTGACAGTGACCATTTGCGCTACATGGCTGGTCCAACAATTCTACTATATTGACGCTAAGTACCGTTGATACTTTCTCAGAAATGGAAAGAAAATTGCATGGTTCTTCTGTCTGGCTCCGTAAGTCAAGTTCTGCATGTAAATCAAGTTCCTTACTCCTAAATTCCTTAAAATAAATCACCTTTCTCGGTCAATCAGTTATGATTCCTGTCTAGGACGGAGAGTTAATAGATCGTAGTCGTTTCGTAATACCTTTTCCATTAAACTCAATACTCGCGCTATGAAGAAAAGGCGTTATTTTTGTACTTTTCCAGAAAAAAAAAGATAATAGTCTTACTTTTGAACCAGCAGCCCTTAACCCCGAAGTTAGGCTTGAGATAAGTGCTGGGCACGGCCGGCGACAGCTCCATACTAATGGTGACCACCAATAAGATCACCGGTAGAACCACCGCGTACGCGCAGTACCATGCGAAGCGGCGTCGCATGCTTCTTCTACTTACGGAGGAGTTCAGATATCGCCTGAAAGAGATCGCCATTTTTAAAATCGGTAATGAAATTTTTAAGTAATTTACAAGCAATTAACAGTAAAAAGGGATATCGGCAGCATATGCTGATGATTAAAATAACTTACCTAACATTTAGAAAAATATCGAAGCTCATAACGTTCAACCAGAAAAAACAGGACACGAACGAAAACTGGATGAGGTACGCTGAAACAAACAAATAATATTACCATCCCAAATAACAATGTTCAACGTTTTTGCTACTCGTGAACATTAAAATTTCATAATGAGGACGTAATAATTTCTACGTATTTTACGTATGAATTTATTCCATCGTATTCTGAACAGAATAATTATTGGAGTATACAAATAGGATATAAAAAATGTAATTTAATTCAAAAAGGTAGACGAAATTAAGTTTAAGAATTATTTTATTTTCCTCAGATATTGTTGAAGTGAAACGTATGTTGTTGTAAAATCATCATCAAATCAATAAGACGGTTTGAGAGCTTTCGGCAATGAAGTTGTTTCCCCTGGGTTTAAATGTCAAAAAGCATTCGCGAAAACGATTGCCAACGTCACTAAATTTAAAATTAGGTATTCGCTCCAGACCAAAACGGGTAAAGACGATGAGGATGGTAATGGGAAAGTACTTGTTTTTTTTTAGGTAATTAAGTATATTCAGCATAAAAACTGCGTCCTAGCCCGCTGGGTGGGAGACAATTAAGCTACTGCCCAAACACTTGGAATAGGCGGTTTGCCATGTGTGTCTTGGCCTGCACTATCACAGGTAAATATAGCGTGATATATTTACTTGTGACCGTGCAGGCCAAGACAGGAAACGCCTGCACAGCCAGCTGCGTGGCCGCTAGGCAAGAGAAACCTAATGCCAAAAATGTAGAATAGCAGAACTTTGCCATGCGTGTGACAAGTCAGTAATGATATCATATAAATATATATATAAGGGTAAATACCCTTGATACTCGCAGTAAAGGCCAAGACAGGAAACGCCTGCCCGCCAGCTGCGTAGCCGCTAGGCAAGAGAAAGCTAAAAATGCCAAGCATTTAAAATGGCAGAGCTTTGCCATGCGTGTACCAATTCAGTACTGATATTACATATTCAGGCCAAGACGGTAAACGCCTGACCAGCCAGCTGCGTGGTTACTAGGCAAGAGAAGGCTATAGATAAACCTGTAGAATGATACGCCAGAGCTTTGTCATACTTGTGATTACTCGGTGACCGACCCATGCATATCAAGACGGAAAACGCAAGGCCCGCCAACTGCGTAGCAGCTAGGCAGAAGAAAAGTAATGCCAAACATTTAGAACGGTACGCCAGAGCTTTGCCATGCGTGTAACAACTCAGCAATGATATTATGTATTTACCCATGATAGTACAGGCCAAGACAGGAAACGCATGGCCCGCCAGTTGCGTCGCCGCCAGACAGGAAAAGGCTATTGCCAGACATGTGGAATGGCATGCCAGAGCTTTGCCATGCGTGTCTCGCAGCTCGGTGATGAATGTGTACACGCACGCCGTTGCAAGCAGAAATGGCACGGAGATTAGTAAACCTGTGAACAAATCGCGAATTATTGTAGAAAATGTCAAACTACCCGCAGCTTTGCCCGTGCGTTTCACTAGAATCGTTAGTAAGTTATTTTTCCTTTCTTTTTTCTTACAACATAATCAAAATAGCTTATAGAATGGCTTTAACTTGAAAAACGTGTGTTTCAATCTTCGTTAAGTGATTGTTTCCCTCTCTCACATTTGTGTTCTGATACTCCTGATTTAACAGTTTTATAGAACTGATTACGATTTCAGCTTATTATCTCTGAACCTAGTGCTCATAATACCCTTCGATCATTTTTCATACTTTCTTCTTCTTCTGCTGCCATGCCGCAAAGTCTTTTCTATGCTTGGCCATTCTTGTTAGCGTGGCCGCGTCCTTGATCTTTGTCCATTTTTTGATGTTGTCGAGCTAGTTCATCCTCCTTCTTCCCCTTCCCTGTTTTCCCTCTATTTTTCCTTCTATTATAACTTTCAATAGTTTATACTTTTCATGTCTATGTAGATGTCCAAAATATGTAATCTTTCTTCGCTTAACTGTGGCTAGTAATTCCTTTTTCTTCTTCATTATTTTTAGGATCTCTATATTAGTTATTCTTGGGGTCCATGATACTCTCAGCATACGTCTGTACAGCCACATTTCGAAGGCCTCTATTTTATTTTCCATTTTTTTATTCAGGGTCCATGTTTCAACATCATAATATAAAGTATGGATAGTACGTAGCATTTTACTAGTCTCCATTTATTTTATTATTTATTTATTTAAACTTTATTGCACAATATAACAAATAAAGTACAAATGGCGAACTTAATGCCTAAAGGCATTCTCTACCAGTCAACCATCAGGCTAAACAGAAACAGTAGTACGTGCAGGCATTAAACAAAAAGAAAACAGAATAAGTAACTTAAAACAAGCAAAATAGCGATAAATAATATATACTAACGGTTATAAACTTACATAAATATACTATAAATAAATATACATACATATATATTAATTTATGTACCCAGTGCAAAAAATACTATGACTACGAAGGACAATTAACCAGAGAGCTTGTCGAAAAAGTGCTTGCGCAACATACGCTTAAACGAGAGCTTGGTTTGAGCCTTTCTGATGTTGAGTGGGAGATCATTCCAAAGCCGGATCGCCTGAACGGTAAAGGAGTTAGAGACAAAAACATTTTACTAGTCTCCATCTTAATTTTAAGTTAATATCTTCTTTATACTTTAATTTAACTTAATCGCGTATACTCAAGCTTTAAAATTACCTCCGACATCTCGAAGACGGCATTGTCCCCGTGGTCTCGGTGAGGTACTGGCTAATTAAACATCTAGCTGCGAGAGTTCTTACAGCCCCATTCGAACTTTAAGATATGTCAAAAATTTGCTAAAGATACGATTTAGATTAGATATGTCAGTGTCAAAAATGACGTTTCTTCAAACAAAAACGTAACTTTTGACACTGACACATCAAATCCATATCGATATATATCCAAATTTTTGGGCCTTCCGGCTCGAGCGCCATATTTATAGTCACGCCTCGTGATTTATTCCTTTGTTTTTTGCTCATTAATATTGTTTAAAGTGTAATATCGATAGCTTATTATACAGTAAACTAATGTGGTAGTAAAACCACCATTTTGGAGTCAACGGCCGGTAGTCCACGTGCTACTTGTAAAGTCCAGCTATCACTTCATATAAGTGGATAAAATCACCGTACACTGTCTTGTACTAACCGTAGAATTTTAGTCGTATTTAAAGCTCCTATGACCTTGATACTGGCGAAATAGTCCCACTGGACTGAAGCCATAATTTTAAAAAAGAAGAAGAAGGAAATTTTCGACGTATCTTATAGTTCCAATTGGGCTATTACGCGCTAGCCACGACATCGCGCGACTGACTTCGGCTAAGGCGACAGCCACAGGTTGGAGCGAGACACAGCGATCGGACCTTTCATTCCCACCTATGGTTGTCGCCTTAGCCAAAGCCAGTCGCGCAATGACGTGGCCAAGCCGTAGTCTTGTGTATCAACTTACCCCCTTATTCGTAAACGTCTACTAAAGTTGACAAGCCGCTAATAATCGTTTGTCCCTTTCCGACGTATTGGTATGATGGAAAGGGACAAACAATTATTAGCGGCTTGTCAACTTTATTAGACGTTTATGAATAAGGGGGTTAAACGTTTTGCACACTAGGGATGGTTAACGTAAATAATAATGTGTAAAAATTGTGAGAGTTTAAATCAGTATCTTCCATGCTGACTGTTCTTGCATAGATTTTTTACCATAATAGACTGTTTTTTTAATAACGTAAATAATAAAGAATACCTACTTCAAATAGACAAGCAATTTCATGAGGACTTAACATTTGTATTGTAATCATAAGGTTTTTTAAAACAAGCCCGGTCCTCCATACAAACGTAGTTACGCTCTTAATCTAAAATGACCAGCTAGATTGCTCTGAAACTTTGTACTTTGAATAGTATAAGGTATATCTAGTCCTATAATTAGTTTATGTAGCTTCAGACACCATAGTTAAAAAAATACAGCGAATTTAAGTTTTTCAAACATAACTTTTTTTGCTCTATTTCGCTTACTAATTAAAAGACTAAATATACCTCATGTTGTATGTGCAAAGTTTCATTACAATCCAATATGTAGTTTCAAAAGAAGAACGAAATTCCGTTTGTATTGTAAGGTGAAATTCGCCCGAGCTTGCCGAGCGTAGGAAGCTATGAACACGTAGCGTGGGCTTAGATTGTTTCACAAAAAGTAGGAGTGAAGCGAAAATATTACAAATCCATCAATCATTTTAAAAATAGCTGTTACTAATGTAATTAGCTTTACTGTCGGTTATGTCCCTTCTTTAGTTACATAGGTAGAGAAAACTGACCATTTCTCTAGGTATTCTACAGCGGTATCGATATACGTGACAAAAACGGTGAGGTGTGCGTGGTAGTGTAAGATATAGATATAAGTTTTTTTTTTTTTTTTAATAAATCTTTATTTACTTAAAAACCTAACACAGTAAGTTGACGATGTACGTTGAGTTAGTTACAATACAGACGCTCGCGAGTAAGCACTTGTGTTTCATTACACCTCTCAGTCCCATACATGCCACATGGCGACCGTGACAGGACCCGAACCTGCAATCTTCGGATAAATACAAATACGGGACGCGATCCTTCAATAAGGTGACAGTATATACGGGACGTATGGCAACCCTTATTATCCTACAAGTGAAAATTTCCCTGGCATATACCGCGCAAGAATGTCAGTCACGTGGGCGGCCTTGACCTTCATATGGTGTACTGACTCGTATGTGCGTGAGCTGCGTTAAAGGTCGATCTTCGTTTTAATAGGGCAAATCTATTATTGTTGAATCCCAGTTGTATGCAGGGGCCGGCAAGCTCAACGAAATTGGGTACTTGACACATGTTGAGTATTATAACAAAATTTAGTTAAATGGATAGAGAATGAGCCATCCATTATAAAAAAGTGAAATTTAAAAAATTATATTGAGATCATTAAAAAATACAAGGCTTCGAAATATTAAAAATAAAATTTTTTTTTGTCTTTTAAAAATAGAAAAGATAATGGTACCATTCGATTCTTTACATTTTATTGAAAAATAAATTGTATGACAACTATACACATAAACGCAATATTTCAGGGTCCAAATGGCAATTTCCTTGATCTTCCATACATTTAGGACAGACTTATATGATGTGACGTCACATCACCTTATCACCTTGTTAGAGGCGTTTCAATCGTCGACTGCGAGCGTCAGACTTTAACTCTCATTTCTGATCTTTGTGTTGCTTAAATGCCATGAGTCCTATATAGACATTTGATCCTCAGGAAAATCAAGATCGTTTGACATTATTTACAAAAAACAGTCAAGTAGCCAATTGTAAAACAATAGCGATAACCAGCGATAGCAAGAAGTCGAAATAGGTAGTGGTAGTGATATTTTTAGAATGTACCTATTACCTAAAAATTCCTAGCATTGGTTAAATAGAAGTTCACTTTATTTATGGCTTTTGGCATAATAGGTAAAACGGTACTAAATAGCTATAGCTAGTTATAGTCTAACCCTGGGCAGAAATAAAACTCGGATTTTCATCGACTGTTTTCAAAAGACACTCCATGTGGAAAGAAAAACTTTAGTCATGTAAAACTAAAAGAAACTTTCTTAGGGTCTGCTCGTTAAAAGTATCTGGCTACGGAACTATCTATGAATTTGATAAATATTCAACCCTCAACTTGAGGATTCACGGTTGAACTTAGAATTGCGAAGTCGTCTTGATAATTTTATCTAAGTTTTTGCTCATTAATGTTGTTTAAAGTGTAATTACGATAGCTTATTCTGCAGTGAACTAACGTAGAAATGTGCAGCTAGGTAATAAAGAATGAATCTTGAAACGCCTTTCTTTAGTCAACACCCGGCATTCCGTCGTGGGTATTTGTTAAGTCCAGCTATCACTTTACTAAAAGCAATTACCGAACAACGTCATGCTCTACGAACACACTGTTATCATGGACGAAATCCAGTAGCGGATTTGCAGACTTAGTAGCTTTAGGCCCCAAGCCCCACATTAAGTACTAGCCGCCCTTTTCTCGGCACCTTTCTATATAGACTGCTGCCCTTAATATATAGCCGCTCTAGGCCCGGGCCTACTCGAGCCTTAGGGCAAGTCCGCCACTGGTGAAATCATCATTATTTATTTATTTAATTTATTAGATATTTAAAAATAGTGGAATTTTGGTATTCGATCGCATTCGTCGAAATTGTCTTTTTAAGATCTGCCATTTTCTATGGGACATTTAAAACAAGGTTGTGTACCATCTTATCCGGTTCGCCACACTGGCATTTCACTGATTCACGCTATCCCCATGTACACTACATGCACACCGACGCCTATCCTTATTTGGTCTAGCAGGCACCAAACCCGTCGAGGTTCATCATTGGAAACAAATCAAAAAGAGAGGACCTTACCTACGGCGTAAAGTATGAGCGTAGTAGAAGTCTTAGCCGTCTCCACAGGCTGAGGGAAGCACACCAAAGGTAACGTGATACCCGCGGGATTGGACTCGTTGTAAAACGTCTCCATGCAGAAGTCTTTGGTGCTGAGTAGAGGGGGCTTGCTGAATGGGACGAAGAGAGAACCGTTAACGAGGAGGTAGAACTCGTCTTCGCTGATTTTGTCTGGTTCCAGTTTGTATCTGTAAAGGAAATTAAAATTATATCCCTGATACATAATTGTCTCCTAGAAAGACACTTGCCTGTCATTGTCATTTTGAAATCCAATCTTTAAGCATTTGTTTGCTGATAAGTACTTTGCTCCTGATTATAAACAGAGATGGAGATTTGTTAAAGCGATCAAAAAGTTGAATTCGTCGCCCCTAGTTTATACGAAAATGATACCAAAAATAGGCCGAATAGCGACAGGTACAAATAAATTGCAAACTGCACCGCTGGAGCCACCTTTTCCTTTCTGACGCGTAGCCAATTTCTTAGCTAAGGCATTAGATCAGCTAAGTATGAGGCAAAGAACAATCGCATCAAGTGACCAATGATGCTCTGCTGAAGTGTTTGACGGTGAAAGTTCAATATAGCCTAGGAACGTTTGCTACTTAAAGGATGATACCATAAATGTGTCAGCAATATTTTCATGTGCTGTAATAAGCATAATAATAAGGAAATACCTAATAAGTCACAGCTTATAAAAACTGATATGTCACATCGCATCGTCAGTTTTCCTTAACCATCAGAAAAATGAGCAACAAATTAAAAGGAAGCTGAATTTGAGTATGACCCTTATTATAGTATAAATCGTCTAAATATGACGCTTTTATTGCCTTATTTCCTATATCTGTGATATAACTACGTTCGTTAGCTAATAATGTTGCCATCGGGATACTTGGAAGTTTTCCCTCTTGGGATGGAATCAAGTATGCGCAGAAAAGTTTTGGGAAGTTTCTGAAGCAACGCATTAGGTAATAAGGTATTGATACGGATACAGTTTGACAGATTATGATTACACAATTCATCATAAATTAATCATGAGAGTTAGGAACAACACGATAATTAAGTAATAAATAGTCTGTTTCGAAACTATTACTACGTTTTCTTGTTTTTTTCCAAAAGGGATTTATTTATTTCTAGAAAGTTGTATTCCCACAAGTCAATAAAAATATCAAAATAGCGTCAGACTCGTATATATGCCGTAAGTATATAAATACTATTTTAGATTTAAGCTAGTTATAAATTTAGTATTTGTACAGGTACTGTAATACCTCTGTATATATAAGTATAGTTCTATCTAGTTGCTAACTTATTATGTAAATAAATGCGTAAGTAATAAATAGCAAATTCAACTCATTTTCAAAAATATTAAACCAAGAGCCGACTTTACTAAAATCAACTGCGGAACGTCATGCTCTATGAGCACACTTATGAAATTAGAGAAATCATCATAATTATATTTGATGGAAGCATTTGGTGTCCTCTACCTCTAACCGCGGCTGGCTAGGGCCCTAGAGGCCATAATTTATCCTTAAATATTATTAATGTTGATATATTACCGTAAACTGGCTGAAATTTATTTATAACCTAAAACATTGGTTCAATCCCATGTGGATCCCAATTTGACGTTGGCTTAATCATCGACAATATCGATGAAGCCCATATTACCCAAAGTTTGATTGAACCAAAAGACACGTTTTATATCAAGTACGCGTTTACTGTAACCTGGGGGTTTCCCATGATGGTCTCAACGTTGGTTGGTGTCATAGCTCCTGATGTGAGACTCGTTGAACTTGTGGAAGACGGGCTGGAAGGTCAGGCTCCGCGAATGGCACTAGTTAGGGTACTTGCAGCTAACGTGCCGTACCAGAAGAACTATAAACTAGTTGCTAACTTATTGAGTTTATAAAATTCCTTCCAAATTACCGGAATTAAATGCATTATGTCAGGAAATTTAAAACAAACGGCAAGAAATGCTGGATGACATCACAGGGCATTCCAGAAAAGTGTCGGGTACATGACACTTTTTTTAACACTTCTAATAATGGTTAGAAGACATTAAATTCATCGATATGTAATACATATTTCTGCAGGTTATTAAGGTAACTACCATACGAGTCACGTCCTCGACAAAGTTGACCTTTCTGCGGAATGCCCCAAGTATGTGTTGTGTTGACTGTCACCTGTCGTAAGTACAGGGGTTTCCCACGATGGTCTCAAACACGTTGCTGTCATAACTCCAGATGTGCGACTCGTTGGCCTTGTGGAAGACGGGCTGGAAGGTGAGGCTGCTCCGTGCGCACACCGACCGCGTCGCGCCGTTCTGCATCGTGAACGTGAGGTTTTGACCGCTGTCGCAGCACTTTGGCACGACTGGCAGCTGTTTCTTGATTTCTTCGTCTTGGTCCTGTGGAAGAAAAATGTTGGTGAGATTTTTGGAGATTGTAAATAGATAAGGTAAGTTGTTTAAAAATTTTAAGTGAAAGCCGTTTTGGTTAGATATGGGAAATTTTTTCTAGACAGTTTATATTCCTAAATAAGTAATAAATATCACAAAGTTTGTAATATTTGCTTCGTGACAATTCATTTTTAACAAGCAGATTCGGCGAACGATACTATTATGCTTAGAATAAATTTAAAAGTGGAATAATTACTGCCTTGGGTGACTACCTGTAACTATTCCCATGCAGAAATCATCCCTAACTGATCTTTCTGCCTGTAACCTCTTCTGCGCTAAACCGATTTTAATGAAATTGGGTTAATTGTTTGAGGTTAGAGGTACGACATTGGATAGTTTTTATCAATCATCATCATCATTCCACGCAGACGAAGTCACGGGCAAAAGTACCAACCAAGTCAGCAGTAGACGTCACCAAGGGCACGTCAGATATCAGATAAAATATTAGAATGAGTCACTATATATATATGATAAAGATAACGTACTATCATATTTATTCAGTCCCACCCAGCTTTATTTGTGATGCATGTAAAAAATATGACATGCCAAATTAGGTCACCAACTACGTGGCGAGGACAGTCAATTAGGGACGTCATTTAGACAATGATAAATCACACAAATCATCCTGAAGGCCGAATCTGTTTCAGCGATTTGAGATGGTTTTACAATTTGATACGACCTTGACCGTGAGTACGAATCAGCGATAGTGGCGCACTTCGATTGTTGGTAAAAAAACAGGACAATTAGGAGTTGTCTCATAAGGCATATCGCTCTAAAAGCATACTTAACGTTCCTATGTAATGTTTGGACGATAGTCGCATTAAACCAACAGATACGTAGGATAGGACCATTAGGTTGCTTCAGATGCCCGAAGGGCAAACTGTCCAGAAATAGGAGCACCGTCGACTCAGGGAGCGAGACAAATTTCCACGTTTCTCGATATGCTTAGGAAAATCCCGATCTGCCTGATCTTACGATCGGCCGACATAGGTGTCTAATTATTTACGACGCCCTCCCCGTTAGGTCATCCGCCTTTACAATAGCAATTAATGGTTTCTAATTCTTATTTATATTCTTATTCTTATCAAATTGTTAAACAGAACCGGCCTCCTTCTCAGAATTCAGCTCGAGTGTTCCTCTTGAACTTTGGCGTTCATAAAGAAATTGAACCGACGCAATATATTTAAATTGGTCACGTAAATAAGACGACGTGCCTCGGTAAAGCTTGGTTACCTGGACGCTGCTTAAATGTTTTTTTGTCATGAAATAATTTGAAAAGAGCCAAATTATTGTGGAGACTGAATATTAAACCTCTATATTACTGATACGTGCTCGCGCGACGTAGATACTAGTAGGTATCCAACTTCTCGCATTAAATTCATTATTTGATTCACCTGTCCTCTGTATCCTGCTGTTTTTACCTCTATCAAATTGTCTTTGTTTGTTTCTGTACATTTATTGTCAACTATGTGAGGTGTTCAATAAAGAGTATTGTATTGTATTGTATTGTATTGTATCGTCACGTCACCTCAGGCTCACCTACTCGCATTTGATTGAAAAACTACATAATTATATTTTACGAGTGTGGTAAATTTTGTAATTTTATGCACTAATATTTTTTATGATAATGATCAATTAAAAGATAAGCCACATATTGCTACTGAATACTGATAGTTAGGCAGGCACTATCATGATAAATATTAATGAAATTTTGCTAATGACACTGATAAAGAATTATCACCATGTATACACTTGAATTAAAAACATCAAGATTAATCTATTAACTACAGAGTAATATCTCAAGCGTTTACCTCTCATACTTACTTACCTACAAATTCACAGTAACACGAACTTATCTAAACAGATATCTCTTCCAAGCAAAATTTCAGGTTACCGCTCACCTAATGTTGATTTCGTACCTTGAGCGCGCCTTGAAGATAAGGCGTAATTTACTACACACATGCCGATATCAGATAGAGGAGTTGATGGATAAATCTGAGGCGAGGAAGAATTCCTGGCGTATTCTAATCGCTTTGAAAGAATAGATGAGTCCAATACTCAGGCCAAGCGTTAGAAGTTTCATTTCTTTGAGGATTTAACAACTGGAGACGCCTTGTCTGTGATTTTCTCTTCAAAACAGTCTGCCGATGTTTACGGGAGAGGGGCACGTCAAATGTATGGATATTTGTACGTTACGCATGTCAAATAAACGTCAGTCCATACAATAAATATGACCTATGACTTTGACTTTAACTTTGACAATTGGGGGAGGTTTTCGGCAGATGGGTAAGCTCTTAAAGGCGAATCTGGTACTATTTATACGTTTCTAGAAATCTACTTTGTTTTTAGATGTATTATTTGGGTGATATATGAATTGATTTCAAGCTTACATCGTTATTTATACTATAAATTAGGGGGAATTTACCATTTGTTTTTGTTTTAGTTGGGGGTTTGAGCTTTAAAAGTGCATATACAGTGGGTATTATGTACTTCTTCAGCATAGTAAACCTTCATATGCTTTTATACTTACTGGTTTACCTAAACATTCGGCTACTCTCAGGCAATATTACTGGAAACCACGGCTAGACCGGATCATATAAAAGCAGCGAACGCAGCGAAGTGTGGTGCACGGGCGGGATTCATCTATCAGCTTTTTCGATTACACCCGACGAATGCGTGAATCGAGTCGTGCTAACTATAAAAAATGTTATGGTTGGTAGAAATTGTAGAGCAGTAAGAAACAATTAAAGATTTAAAGGGTAATGAAATAGTTTAACTATTCGACCAGGACTATAATGGCACTGCTCGGGCGGCTATGAGATACATCAGTTATCTATCTGCAAGGGTCGGGAAAACGCCCATATACCATAATTTAGAACCAATTTATGAGTCGAAAATGTTCGTTCACAGTCTACAGACGTCATTCGGGCATATTTAATTATTGACATTGGTATAAGGAAATCAGTTGTACGAAACAGCGACATGATTTCAAAATGACGTGCATTTTTCTGAGCCTCGGTTATCTGACAGTAGAAGGAAGTCACGTTGTATGAAGATTTCGACCCAAGCAAGCTTACATTTTTCCCACGCCATACGTTGGCGTCGCTCGTCTTTCCCTACCAATCACTCGGCACGTAGCAATACAAAAGTATGGAAGTCACGTTATATGAAGATTTCGACCCAAGCAAGCTTACATTAATTTTTCCCACGCCATACGTTGGCGTCGCTCGTCTTTCCCTACCAATCACTCGGCACGTAGCAATACAAAAGTATGGAAGTCACGTTATATGAAGATTTCGACCCAAGCAAGCTTACATTAATTTTTCCCACGCCATACGTTGGCGTCGCTCGTCTTTCCCTACCAATCACTCGGCACGTAGCAATACAAAAGTATGGAAGTCACGTTGTTGTATGAAGATTTCGACCCAAGCAAGCTTACATTTTTCCCACGCCATACGTTGGCGTCGCTCGTCTTTCCCTACCAATCACTCGGCACGTAGCAATACAAAAGTATGGAAGTCACGTTGTATGAAGATTTCGACCCAAGCAAGCTTACATTAATTTTTCCCACGCCATACGTTGGCGTCGCTCGTCTTTCCCTACCAATCACTCGGCACGTAGCAATACAAAAGTATGGAAGTCACGTTGTATGAAGATTTCGACCCAAGCAAGCTTACATTAATTTTTCCCACGCCATACGTTGGCGTCGCTCGTCTTTCCCTACCAATCACTCGGCACGTAGCAATACAAAAGTAGAAGGAAGTCACGTTGTATGAAGATTTCGACCCAAGCAAGCTTACATTAATTTTTCCCACGCCATACGTTGACGTCGCTCGTCTTTCCCTACCAATCACTCGGCACGTAGCAATACAAAAGTATGTATATAGCAAAGTAGCCAATGCAGTTGCAGTTACAGTTGAATGGTACCTTATTAAATGTAACTTTTAATTTTGAATACGTGCAGGTTCTAAACAACCATGTCTGTGCTAGCTTTTGAGTTATTGATGTTCTTTCATGAGTGACAAATATAGCTAATATGTCCATGCCATTTTGTAAATGTTTTTTGGTATTTAAATTCTTGAATTTGTACCTAAGTACCCAGATACCAATTGACTCGTTTGCGCCACTGATTTATCATATCATACGACTTGCAAGAACCTTATTAAAACAAATGGACATTGACGGACTGTTTAATCTTAAGCATATAAAGATATTGTCATTGTGAAATAAATGTCCCGTTTCGGCGTAACGATATGACGTTATGGCGACCAATTTTAAGCAAAGCTATAATGCCACTGGCGAGTAATTTTTATATTCAAATAAAACTGTGAGAAGATCTTTTACAAGGGCAGACCGAGAAAGTTTTACGTCGCTATCTCGCTCTTACTCATTATCTAAGGACGAGCCTTACGGTCACTAAGAATGGTGCTAGTTCAGTGTCACTCACGAATTCGAGCCAATCGTGCAGTCTAACGCAACTCATCAACCAATCGCGTTGTGGTGTTAGACTGCACGATTGGCTCGAATTCGTGCGCGTGACACCGCTGTACTGGCCCCATTCTCATTACACGTAAGGCCCGTCCTTAGATATATACGTCAATGTTTTTACTCCATTTACAGAAAGTCGGTAGAGTAGGAGTGAAGCTTTACCTTCATCACTGTTTGAGTGAAGTACGTATACAAATATCTTGCCCTATAGAGCCTGTGCGGAAAGAGTGTCGTGAAATGTATGTTCTCTTTCCGAACAGACTCTAACGGACTTCTTTGCAATAATATTTATATGTTATTAACGAGTCTAACGCGATTAAATATCATTTAACCTTTTATCCGACGTTTCAGCCAGGTTGCACTAGGTGTTGTCACGGAAGACATTAATGACATTAAATATGTATACAAAACGCGAGAGAGCCTTAAAGGTTTAATGGTATTAGAGGTCTGAGTATAAAAAGATGGCTCCTTAAGCCAGTTGAGGGTAGATGAAAACATTACATGATCAAAACATGTAGGAAAAAGTCAGGTCGTTCAGTGACAGATCCAGGTGGTTTTGTATTTGGTTGGTTAACCAATAAATGTTATAACTACCCGAAAATGTACAAATAGTTTGTTTACTTTTATTTAAATACATAAAGATACAGAGTATAATCGGAGAACTCTATACTAAAGTAATCTTATAATAGTTAAAAATAGGTGTATTTAGTGTGTATTTTCCCACGTCTACGAAAACAGTTGTAGAACAAAATGGATTCCATCACTCAAAAAGCCTACTGAATGATCCCTTTACCGCTCCTTGCCGAAAGACGCCACGTCGCATCAATTGCGGCTTGTTTATTTTATTTTGTCATAAATGAAAGACGTGCTTGCAAGTAATCAGATGTTGCCGTGGCACCATTGTTACCTCAGAAGCTCCTATTAAATTCCGGTTCCCGATCTCCTATCAAAGATAAGGGAAAAGGCTGTTAAAATTGAGTTGTAGGAAAACTATGCATTCGTGAACATTCACCGAGGCCCAACAATTCTGTATAATACGTACTTTACAGACAGCAGAAGTTACTGCGATCTTTTTTCATGGAATTGTCCTTGAATATTGACTATAGGCAGAATGTAGTAGTATGTATGTATGTATGTATGTATGTATGTAGTATGTATGCCCAAAATTTTAACTTGCATTTATTAAGAGTCAAATGAACTTGCTACCAAAAAGCCGCGGGCGTTTCTACTAGCTCTAATTTCTTTGTAGTACAATTTCTGGCAAAGAAAACGAATACCTGTCTGGTATTATATATGTTGTTTAAGTATTAGTATATGTTGTTTAAACTTTCATGTTCATTTCATGTTATTTCGGGATGTCGTTTTAAAATGCGAGCTTCGATTGTATGGCGGCGGTTAGGTTCGTATGAGTCTTAATTAATACTTTTATTTTTTTTGATATTATTAGGATACACTGAAAAAAAAACAATTGAAATTTTATTAACGTTTAATGCTTTTAACAGTTCCATACGAGCCTACCAAACAAAATAGTAAATTTTACTGTTCCAAAAGGAATAGACGCTATACTGTTTTGAGTAGCTAAAATTTAGTGACTGTTCGTTTATCTTTATCGTTTTTAGGGTTCCGTAGACAAATGGCAAAAAACGGAACCCTTATAGATTCGTCATGTCCGTCTGTCTGTCCGATTATGTCACCGCCACTTTTTCAATACTTAGAAATGTTCAAACAGTCAACGTTACTGTTTTGTATGTTACTGTTTTTCAAACATTTGTTGTCATTGTATAAAGCAGTTAATCTTAATGAAAATCACTTTAATGTGTGCTCGATTGATCATATTTTTTTATTTACTAAGGACCGATACTTTACATTTTACCTAATGAAAAAAGCGCATCTCAAAGTGTTACATCACGTCTGTTGCTACAAATAATTTAGAAGGAAAGTGCTGCCCAGTCGAGGTTTTGTTTGAAGGCCAATTAGATCCATCTCAAGTGTGATTCGGGTCTCGTTAGCTTACAACTGTTTATTGACTTACACAAACAATATGCAGGTTTAAAAATGTTCTGTTTATGAAGAACTAAGTGGTGATAACTAGATAAGTACCATAAATGTAGAATTTTGACGTTGTGAGCATGACAAGAGATTATTTGACCCTGAAGAGTGGGGCGAAACTGATCCTTTCGGGCATTCTCGGCTGCGCTCAGCTCAGCATTGCTCCGAGAAATTATTAGGGTTGGCACAACTTGACGTCCCTTTGCGTGCACAACCACAGATAAGATAAAGACTTGAATTTTGACCATCCTAAATAACGGAAAAGCCATCCTAAATAGCCATACATTAGAAACGGACAACATGATTCATCCCTAAATCGCTGTCAAACTTCGGTTTTGTAGGAAGTTATTTTTCTGTACGGAGTACAATTACTGTGTCCTGAGATAGTGTTGGTTGATAGTAAGCAGCTTACATATTGCAATAATGTGCGTAAGTCATGGATAGTCAAATAAAATGTCAGTACCAGTCATATGAACGACTGAATTCAAAACACAGTTCATTTAAATCCTCCGTCATATATTTATTTATGTACTAAATGTTTTATGGTATTCAAATTTTTTTTTTTGCGTATTTCACTTTTTTGTGGTGAAATCTTTTATGATTGCGATTTCTTGCGAACTTTGCATAGGTTAATTCTTTTATGTTGTTTGGTAAGCGGTCATACATTTTTATGGCCATTAGTAACAAATTTTGCTATAAAGCTTACTGTTATAATTACTTGTCACTGCACAAGCCTACGTAGCCTAGGGAGGCGAGAACGCAAGTCATGCTAACTGGTCAGGTATTCAGTTGCTGTGCACACCCTCCCGCTTCTTCAGGCCATGTGCGTGCTTCGTTTAATTCCACTGTTTTATTGCGAGTTCTTATAAAACCTGAAATAATATATTTTTCTTAATTATATGCGTTAAATCCGGGTCATTTAACACATTAGCCACATTGGCTTAATAACGGTAACACTGTTATACGGTGGCATATGTAGTGTTGCTATGTTTTATCTCTGGCGCATACGTCATACGTACACGTTGGGGTAGACAACAGTTACTTAGCGGGCGTTGACAGAAGTAGTCGTGTTGCAGCCAAGTTCTATCCTCTTAAGGCCCAGCCATAGAAATGAAAAATCCACTGGAATTTGAACCTATAGTGCACGGAATACAGTAGATTTTAATTTGTTTGAAAATTGCACGAAACAAAACAAATGCAACTCTGTCCTAATTGAATATGATTTAAATTTCATCGAACTGAATAAGTCCTATAGGTAGGACCTTGGGCCTTACGAAGCTATAGTAACTCTTATCCTAAACTTCTGGTTCCTAGGGTCACTACAGCATACTATTCAGTCAGTCAATAGTCTTCTTCTCTCATGTCGAGGTTCCCCTAAGCATGGATGGATGGATGGAAATAATGGATGCCCAGAAACCAGCGGTACTGACAGCCCGGACCGTGGCGTCTCTCAGGTTAGATTCAGAGCTCAGCGGGTACGCTGGGTTATCTATATAACGTTTGCGGTGCTGTGTCGCAAGCACATCGGATAGCGTCAATAGTTAAAAAATGTAAGCGTGACTACCCACTTACCAGTGGCGGAGCGTCCATAAAACTCGATTCCCACTGGCTTGCCCATTTGGAGACATCTGCGAACTATATTCTAGAAATCCCAAAGATATGAGAAGCCAAATAAACTTCGGCCTACCTAGAAAACATTGTTGGCACGCCGCTACTGTTACCTACTTGGATCATACCTTCAGTTCGAATGATAAAGCAACGCTAAATAAAGATAAAGCAGCAAATATTAACCCATGTTAATGTCCTTAAAAGATTACAAAGACAATTCGTTACCTAATTAAATATTTCCAGAAACGATCGATCCGTAATCGATAGTGAACAAATGCCCTAAGAGTCGTAATTGTTGACTTAAATACTAATAATACTACATTTATCTGTACCCCAATAGGCTTTGAATTTAGTAAGCTGAATAGAGTTCAATTTACACTACCAAATTTTGACACCCAGGAGGAAAAGGTTAGTTATATTTGGTTTGTCACCTATACACTAGTTTAACTGTACCCCTAGTGTAAATAAATTCGATTTCGAAACGTGACGTACGCGTTTGCGTTTAGTCACATTTTGTATTGGATTTAGAAAGAGCGCGCCAAGCGGGACGTTTTGGAAACTCAAAATCCTATACAAAATGAGACTTAACGCAAACGCGTTCGTCACGTTATGATGTCGATCAAATTTACACTAGGGGTACTGACTTCATTTCATACAGGTAGGTATGTCACATAAATGAAGTACCTACAGTAGAAGTGGTCATTAATTGCTTCACAACCCCACGTCTTACTCAAATATCTCCGTCGAAACACGAGAACAACCCTTTATGCAAACCAAACTCCTAAACATACTTCGTTAAAATTGTACCGGCCGAATATTTCTTAAAATTCTTGTTCAAACAAAGGTTGAGGGGTTTCCAGGCGAGACCAGAAACGTATTCAGAAATAAAACAATATAATACCAATTTGATACATTAAATTTAAACTGAATCACTATTCCATTTCAATAGTTTTTTTTTTATGGTAGAGGAGGCAAACGAGCAGACGGATCACCTGATGGTAAGCGATTACCGCCGCCATTGGACACCCGCAACACCAGAGGGGTTGTAAGTGCGTTGCCAGCATTTAAGATGGGAGTACGCTCTTTTCTTGAAGGTTTGAAGGTCGTATCGGTCCGGAAATACCGCAGGCGACAGTTCATTCTACAGTTAAGTCATTAACATTACATTAAAATTAACTATATAGGGTGAAATTATCGTTTCACCATACGCTGAGGGGTGAATATGTGGGCCATAGAGGTCACAAGAGGCAATTGAATGATTATAGAAAATGCCAATCAAAACTTAAAAAATGTTTGGAAATGTTTATGTGACTTCGTTTGCATATGCCAATACATTTTGTACTTTTCTATACAAAATATGCAGGCCCAGATTTAGAGATCCAGGGCCTGCTTAGGGTCTTGGCATGGTACTTGGTATTTGGGCTCCCTCCATCTCGAAACTATTGCTAGATTGCCTGGGCCCGGACCTTATAGGCCGACGCGGAAATCCGGCCCCGAAAATAAGGTATGCCCCGTATACTCGCACCGGGACCTAAGGATTTTTTAATATCACGTCGTCGGCAAACAAGCTTACGGCCCGCCTGATGGTAAGCAGTCACCGCAACCTATGGACTCCTGCTACTTCAGAGGTGTTACACTTTTTTTTAAGAACCACATTCATATGTATACTCTCGGGAAAACCTCGGAAGTGAGCTCACTCTGTTAAGTGTTATGAATTGTATAATGAAACCACCATAGCTGAGTATAGACTGATCTATTATTTTCTCGCATGCCGCTGCAACCTACCCTACATCTTAATCTACCCACATATAAATACTGACAACTCCCCTTTGAAAAAACAAAGAAAACAATTACACAGACTTAAGAGTGAGAGTGAATATACACACTATAGAGCATGCAAATTACATATACTTAGGTATTTTCCTATTATTATTTTCATTATTCATACCATCTCCTTCCTTTGAATAATACATTAATTAAATTAATTATATGCATGTATTTATTTATATATGTATATATTTTGTTTTTTTTTTTTTTTTTTTATACAAGATAAGAAATAAACTTACACATGCAAGTGTAGGTATCTATCTAAATTTAAATTCATTCCACATTTATAAAATCATATACGAATAATTGTGCTTATTATTTTTATCACATTTAATTTAAACTTTTTTTTTATTTACGCTGTTTTCTAATTTAATCACAAAGACTACACTTTATTCTTTTCATCTTAATCATGCGAACATAATTTTCATTGTTTACCATCTGAATAGGTACTTAATCTAGTTGCGACGAGGTTCAGGTACAGGGTAGGTCCACCGATCAGGAGGTCTCACCATCCTGCCAAAGCGAGTAACATAATAATTAGTATTATTTGCGGAATTCATTTGCTCGCGGTTAGGACTAAGACCCCGGGAGCTGATGGTAGGCTGCGACGCACATGGCACCGTTATATTTATATCGTCATAGGTACATATTGCAGGTTGATCTGAGCGCTGTGGTGAGTCAGCGATCAGCTGTCTACGATTACGTCTTAGAATTCTACCAGACATCATTTTTATAAGATATGACCGCGGCCCTACAATACCATGTACAGTTCCGTTTTGCCATTCATTGTTTATTCTTACCTTAACCTTATCACCTACTTGGAATTCTCGCAGGTGCTTAGCACCTTTATCGTAATAATGTTTTTGTTTACTTTGACGCAGTTTTAGGTACTGTTCGACATTTCGCGGGATTTTAGGAGCTAGTAATCTTGGAGAACATGGTAAAAAACTACGCAGTTTCCTGTTATTCAATAGTTCAGCAGGTGAAGGCAAATTATTGTCAAGCGGGGTATTTAAATATTCTAACAAAGCTATGTTAAAATCAGATTGATTGAATGTGGTTTTCTTTAACATTTTTTTGATGATTTGAACTGCTCGCTCCACCTGACCATTTGACTGGTGGTAGTGGGGGGAGGAGGTAACATGTTGGAAAAACCACTCTTTAGAAAATGTTTTAAATTCAGATGAAGCAAACTCAGGCCCATTATCCGAAATTATCACTTCCGGTATGCCTTGACGTCTAAATATTTCTTTTAATTTTTTAATGACAACACCAGAACAAATAGATTTGACCTTGACTACTTCTACAAATTTGCTATAGTAGTCAATTACTATCAGATAAGATTTCCCATTAAAATGAAATATATCTATGCCTAATTTTAACCAGGCTCTGTTTGGAGGTTCATGCTGCATTAATGTTTGCTTGACGTTTTGTTTTCTAAATGTCAAACAAGCTTGACAATGCGAAAGGTAATCTTGCAACTGTGAGTTCATATGGGGCCAAAACATGATATCGCGCGCTCTTAGTTTACATTTTTCTATTCCTAAGTGGCTACTATGTGCGCGTTTCATAATTTCTGATCGCATGCATTTAGGTATGACAACACGATCTCCCCTCCAAACAATTCCATAAGCAACTGATAATTCATTTTGATATGCATAATAGGGTTTTAATGTATCACTAACATCTTTTTTGTGATCTGGCCATCCTCTTTTATAGTTTTAGTTAGCTCTTTCAATTCAGCATCATCTTGCGTGCATTTTTGTATTTGTAAGAAGTGCGTATCAGTGAGCGGGTTGCTTGCCGAGATGGCGCACACCTGCGCGCGCACGTCGAGGTCGCTCGCCCGTGTGTTGTCATCGCCGCCCGCGCCGGCCTGCACCGCACGAGATAACGCATCGGCTATATATAAGTATCTACCAGGCTTGTATATTAAATTAAAAGTGTACGGCTGTAATCTTAGCAACATCCTCTGTAATCGAGCGGGCGTATTAACTAACGGTTTTTTAATTATGCTTACTAATGGTTTATGATCAGTTTCGATTGTAACATCATTTTTTCCATATATGTATGTATAAAACTTTTCACAAGCGAAAACACAGGCGTATAATTCCTTTTCGATCTGTGCGTAGGCTTGTTCTGTTTTTGTCAGAGATTTAGATACATAACAAACGGGTAAACCATTTTGAAGTAAGCATCCACCTAGTCCGTTCTTACTCGCGTCTACTGAAATCGTCACCGGTTTTTTAACATCATAATATTGCAGAACTGGAGGACTACATAAGCATTTTTTTAAAGCATTAAAACAATTATCATGCCTTGGTTCCCAGTGCCAGTGTACGTCTTTCTTTAATAACTCGCGTAATACATAAGTTTTTTCAGAGAGGTTAGGTATAAAGTTGCCTACATATGTGATTAATCCGAGAAACCTCTCCAAGTCCTTGACACTCGCAGGAGTAGGCATGTTCATTATAGCACTAGTGCGTGAGTCATCGGGACTCACTCCGTGTTGCGTAATCTTATGGCCCAAGTATTTTATCTCTGATAAGCCTATTTTGCACTTTTCTTTGTTTAGTTTTATATTTATTTCCCTACACCTTTGTAACACTTTCCTTAGTCTAATGTCATGTAATGCTTTAGTATCGGCATAAATTAACAGATCATCTATGAATAATTTTACTCCTTCTATGTCGTCAAAATGTTCATATAATTTCCTATGGAAGATTTCAGACGCGGAGGAAATTCCATACGGCATGCGTAGGAATTTGTACCTACCAAAGGCGGAATTAAAAGTGCAAAGGTCACTACTAGCTTGGCTCAACTTAACTTGCCAAAAACCTTGCTTGGCATCAAGAGTGCTAAAGTACTTTGCCCCCGCTAGACTTGAAGTTATTTCATCTAAAGTGGGCAATTTAAAATGCTCTCGCTTAATTACTTTATTTAAATCCTTCGGGTCAAGGCATATTCGCAGGTCTCCGTTCGGTTTTTTAACAACAGTCATGCTATTTACCCAGTCGGTGGGTCCTTCAACTTTTGCGATGATGCCTTGATCCTGCATTTCTTTCAATTTATTTTTAACCTGTTCTACTAGCACAATTGCCAATTTTCTAGGGGCATGAATAACCGGTTGAGCATGGTCTTGTAATTGTATTTTGTATTCTCCTGGTAGACACCCCATACCGTCAAAAACGTCGGGGTACTCATCCAATACAGAGGTGGCGTTATTTGACCTACCTATAGACAGCTCATGGGCTCTTTGTACTAAGCACATTTCTCTACAAGAGTATCTACCAATTATTGGACTTGACTTGAGCTCAGCTACAATAAACTCCAAAATGTAAGTATTATTTTTATACACAACTTTTAGATTACATTTACCCGCAATGGGTATCAAGTCTTGTGAATAACCATATATTTTTACCGCGGTTGTACTAAGGGAATGCCTATCTATTCCTAATATTTTTAAGTACCTTTCTGGCAAAACATTTACCTCAGCTCCCGTGTCCAGTTCAAACATAATATTCTTATTGTTAATGGATACAGTTACAGACCACTCATTATCATTATTAAATTTATTATTTACCTCATCGGTGGATTCCCCTCTTATTTCATACACGCGACACATTCTCGAGTAGTGATTTCGTCCATGGCACCTGTCACACAGCTGACCAAATGCTGGACACTGGAATCTTTTATGTGTAGACCCACATCTCGAACAGCTATGGCCGCCAGTCCTGTTGGTTTGTGACGACCGCTGCCAATTGCCGCGCGCCGCTGGCAGGTTGTCGTGCCCGGGAGCTGCGTGTGCCTGTCCGGGGCGCCCTCCGCGCCACGATCCACGGCGGCGGCGCCCGCGATTGTTCGCGCTGACCGCATGCACCGCCTTATCCTCTGTATCCTCATGTTCTTGTCTATAACAACAGCTCGGTTGACCTTGACGTTCCATCGCTATTTTTTGCTTAGTTTTGATTTCATGCACATGATGTTCCACATTGTCCTGCTTTATGTGACCAGCTTGAGCACGGGATATTTCGGCTAGCCTACATATTTCTATAGCTTTTTGCAGCGTCAAGTCACTTTCTCGTAGAAGTCGTTCCCGCAAGCTTGTCTCCTGAATACCGCATATTAACCGATCCCTCACGAGGTCACTGCACAGATCTTTAAACTCACACTTTGCCGCCATCACATTTAATTCAAAGACATACTGTTCAATAGATTCGAACTCCTGCTGGTTCCGTGTGAAGAATTTGTGTCTCTCTACGGCGAGGTTCTTTTTGGGTTCAAAAAATTCGTCTAACTTCTTTAACAACTCATCTACAGTTTTTGACTCTTCGCTAAACTGGTCATATACCTCGCGGCACTTATCACCTATTATATGCAGTAAAATGTTAATTTGAACCTTTTGTGGTATTTCCCGATTTCACAAGCTTCGTAATAAATTAAAAAGGCTTTTTTCCATTTATCCCATTCTTTGCATAAATTTCCCGATGTAACGTTCACTAAATTGTTCTCAAATTTGAACGGTAATGGCGGATGCAGCACTGACTCCATTGTGGCGATAAACGATCCTCACTTTCACAATACTTATTTATTAATAACGACACACAAGTTTACTTATAACCGAACAGAGTTTTTACACTTTATCTATAATTTTACATTATATAAGTCTTTTTTCCGGCTGCGCCATGTTAAGTGTTATGAATTGTATAATGAAACCACCATAGCTGAGTATAGACTGATCTATTATTTTCTCGCATGCCGCTGCAACCTACCCTACATCTTAATCTACCCACATATAAATACTGACACACTCTACACCCGGAGCGTCCGTGGGAAGAAATTCCTCTTAAACCCCACAGTACGCGCCCGTTTAGGTTCTAGGGTCACCCTGCTGACGGCGAGCGGTGCGGTGATAGTAGCCGTGGGCAAGCCGTGGGCATCATGTCAAACAATTCTTCAGTGCACAGCCCATTGTAAAAGGATACATAAGTATATCATGTCAACTCTGTATTATCCACCTACACAGTTATAATAATATATTCTATTTCTATTGTCGATAAACTGTCATTTTGGCTACTGCTCCAGCTATTCAGATCAAGCAAATGTCAGATGAATGTCCATTCTACAGCCTAAGTCGAAAAATTCACCTGATACTAGCTCTATTATATTTTTAAAGCGTACAATTCTTATCAGACCATTCACTCAAGTATCCTTGAATTACGTCATACTCACCCGGACACGGGAAATCCCTCTCGACATTTAAGTGTGATTTACCGGAATACCGGATCTAAAATTTCCGGCTTCCATTCCGATAAAAGATTCCGATCTTGGAAATCTGAGGTATTTAATCATTTAGATAGTGTTGATAAAGACTCGATTCTTTTGAGTCTTTATTTTAGCATTTAGACTCTTTTTTTAAGAGACTCCGGAGGCATCCACGATGAATTGCGTTTTTTTAGAATCTGACCAAGCTAACTCTGCAAGACATTTACACTGTCAAAGTGCGGTCATCATAAATGTTAAATTTCTATGAAAATATGACGTTTAAAATAACTGTTAGGGCGGATTCGCACTACGTCGGTTCCGAATCCGATCCGAACCCGTGAAAATATGGTCCGTACTAGCCTTAGAACTATTTCTATGGTAAGTTACGCACTAGATCCGATCTCCGTCATCCGATTTCTTTCGGATCTAGTGCGTAACTTGCCATAATATGGCATATTTATATTATAAATAGTTCTACGGCTACTACGGACCATATTTTCACGGGTTTGGATCGGATTCGGATCGGACGTAGTGCGAATCCGCCCTTAAATGTAGTATGTTTAGTTTTTATAGTTACCCAATTTGTCTGTAGATGTCGCTGTTCTATCGGCTACTTCACGCTTTTAAGATTTTTCTACAGCCCCTGATAAGGTTTCGGAATAAATGAGTAATAAGTTGTCAAGTGAAGTTTTACGTTCATTGCAAAAGGTAGGAAGTGTAGTGAGTGAACAATGACAATCCTTCATATTGTTGTATCCAAGTCGGTGCAGTTAGTTTTTAGACGGATTCTAAATCTTTTTTTTTAAAGGATTTGAGTCCCATAGTTCTACAAAGGAATGAGAACTCTTTTAGGTCGCGAACTGGACGCAAGAGGGGTCGTCCTAATATGTACAACGCAACTACACGATTATCGCAAGTTCACACGAATTTTACTCGCGCGAAGGCGCGATCAAACGTATTGTACCCTAATTGGTCGCGCGATTGTCAATTAGGACATCTATTCGAGTTCAATTGTTTGATCGCGCGTTCGCGCGAGTAAAATTCGCGCGATCTTGCGATATTCGCGTAGTATAATGTAAATTAGGACGACGCCAGAGGCACGCGGCGCGGCGCGACGAGCGGCACATCAAGGTCGTCCATATTTGTCGAGAATGATATTAATATTATAGGACATATCATAGGACACTATTACACAAATTGACTAAGTCCCACAGTAAGCTCAATAAGGCTTGTGTTGTAGGTACCTAGACAACGATATATGTAATATATAAATACTTACAAATACTTAAATACATAGAAAACACCCATGACTCAGGAACAAATATCCATGCTCCTCACACGAATAAATGCCCTTACCAGGATTTGAACCCGGGACCATCGGCTTCGTAGGCAGGGTCACTAGGCAAGACCGGCCGCCAATAAATAAATGAATGGCCTTGATTTACCGCTCGCCGCGCCACCCGTCGGTTGCGTCCAGTCCACGGCCTTAAGATTTAGTCTAACAAAAAAAACTAAAATTAAAACTATTAAAACTTTGTGCTTCTAGTTAAACTTGGAATTATGTGTCAAGACAGAGCGTCTTGAAGATTGTTTTTAAAATTCTGAGTGGTCTCTTCACGAGACTAATTCAAGTCAATTCTAACTTTTCAAGAACTTCAGCTTCGTTTTAACAACTGGAATCTAATAAAACTACGTGAAGTACTCTTACAACATTTTATTTGGCATTCGCCATGTTGCGAATTTTCTGTGGTACTAATTTATTTTATTGTCAAGGAGCCTCTTTGACAACATGACAACCGACGTTAAATAGCATTGTTTAATACAAAACACATAGCGTGTAAGCTTAGCTTAAGTTATTTTTCTATATAGCAACATATTTTGTAGTTGCCCTATAGTTTGCATGTGGCAACTCTCTCTCTTCTTTCTCGATCCGAACCGACGACACGTCCCGCGATCACCTTTGTAATAATTTTTAATATAAAAGTGAATAAAAGTTCATTTAAACTTAAAAAGCGCATTTTGTATTCTCCAAGCATCAATAAAATGCCATAAAAATAAATAAAAAATGCAAGAAAAAATATTTTGAATAGGTACAATAAAACATTAACAGTATTGCATAGCATTTTGAAATTAATCGTTGTCATGGCCGGTACCACAAAGTAAATAGCGGCGGCGCGCGCCGGAGCAGAGTCCGCTCAGTACAAAGTGCCATTTTCGCCGCACGCACACAGACGTGACATTTACTCACACAGACGTTACATTTACAGGCGTTCTCGGGCACTCTGGGGCAGAGCTTAGTCGGGCTGTGCGCGCGTTGCTCACTTGACGTCCCCGCCGCTACGTAGGTACCTACTGTCATGTACGTCAAAATGCAGTCTCTAAGGAATGCAAACATGATAAGATGTATGTATAAACGAATCGATGTACGTATGCCTGTAAATTTATTGTATTGTTATGTATGTCTTATATTACCTACTCCTTTTTAGGGTTCCGTAGCCAAATGGCATAAAACGGAACCCTTATAGTTTCGCCATGTCCGTCTGTCTGTCTGTCTGTCTGTCTGTCCGAGGCTTTGCTCCGTGGTCGTTAGTGCTAGAAAGCTGAAATTTGGCATGGATATATAAATCAATAAAGCCGAGAAAGTCGTACAATAAAATCTAAAAATTTAATTTTTTTTAGAGTACCTCCCCTACACGTAAAGTGGGGGTGAATTTTTTTTTTCGCTTCAACCCTAGAGTGTGGGGTATGGTTGGAAAGGTCTTTCAAAACTAATAGGGGTTTTCAAGAAACATTTTTTGATAAAGTGAATATATTCGGAGATAATCGCTCCGAAAGAAAAAAAAAATGTGTCCCCCCCCTCTAACTTTTGAACCATAGGTCCAAAAAATATGAAAAAAATCGCGGAAGTAGAGCTTAAGAAAGACATTAAATGAAAACTATAGCGGACATGATCAGTTCAGCTGTTTTTGAGTTATCGCAAAAAGTTTTCCCTTCATAGTAAAAAGACTTATTTTAATTAGGTACTGATTATGCAAATTTGCCTATTTGTTTAACTCAGGTGAAAGGTACCGTTTCATCCCTTGGTTAACAATTTACTATACTTTAAGCTCCAGTTTAGCTTATTGTGACGGAAGAGTAACTACGGAACCCTACACTGAGCGTGGCCCGACATGCTCTTGGCCGGTTTTTTAAAATTTGAAATTAATACAGAAGCAACCCTAGTGAGTCGGGCAAGTTTAGGTAAGTATTTTCAAGAACGGCGGGAACGGACCTTTTGTTTATTTTTTATTTTGTGCCTGTACTGACATTATTTATGTTATTGATATTATATTTGACTATACATGGATTACGCACATTTTTGCCATATGGTATCTATAGGTACTTGTAGCGAACATTGAGTTATTATTACTATAGAGAAGCCATACTAAACAATGAAATTGTCGCAATCGCAAACTGAGGGTCCACCGCGAACCACGTTCGACGTCTTGCCTCTCTGTCACACTTACTTACGAATTTATAAGTGCGCTCTGTACCGCGCGACCAAAACGTCGTAAAGGCCGTAAAATTCATGGCGCTTACGCGTTTAGGTCGCGAGATTCACGCTCCTATGGTTTGCTGTCAAAACAACAGCTCATGGCGCAAAATACATGCTTTGTGCCGGTTCTGTAATACTTCAATGGTAGCGACACAATCTCAGAGCCAAATTATAGAACTTTGTCAGTCTTTAACTTGGTAGGTTATATAGCGAAAATAACTCGAGCAAACGGGGCTGGTTTTAACAAGGTCTGAGGGCTTACCGCGAACCACGTTCGACGTGTTACCTCCCTGTCACACTTACGTACGAATTTACAAGTGCGACAGAGAGGCTACATGTCGAATGTGGTTCGTGGTAGGCCCTCTGGTTTCCCCTCTGGGTGGGAAGTTGGAAGGTCGAATGGCAGTTGCCTTTGTATAAACTAGTAAATCAGGATGCCACCAATGGCTGTAGCACGGTCGCATTTTTACCACCTGTCACCATGCCTGTCAAGTTCTAACAAGTATGTAAGTGCGAAAGTGACGGGCATAGTGACAAGTGATAAAAATGGAACCAAGCTGCCCACCGCAGGTGTAGTGACAAGCGATAAAAATGCAACCGTGCTGCCACCGCAAGAAAACGCCAAGAGAGAGAGAGAGAGATAAAGAGAGTCGTTAAACTGAATTGTCTTAAGAGGGAAGAATAGCTTTTCGAATCTAACGAAATAACGGTAATATTTCTATGAGATTCCAGTTCGGGCGAAAACGGTTTCCACTAACTAGGTAAATCTTAACAAATCACTTTGATTTTGATGTCGATCGCTTCAGCATAATATTTTAATTCTAGATTAATCATAATAATAATAATCATAATCATTTATTTGTAAAGCTGATTTACAAGTCACTAATAATAATAAAAGATGTCAATACTTTCAATAGAGAGTAATCAAAGTAAATAGCACAATTATTAATTGGTCATTATGAACTCGTCATAATTGTAGGACGGGCGCTCAATAAGCCAACTTCTTAGGCGATGTTTAAAGCTGCTTACGCTTGGGGCCCCAGTTATATTTTTTGGTAGACGGTTATATACTGTGGGGCCCGTCACATGAGTCAGTTTCGAGGACTTGGCAAGCTTGCGGCTGATAGCAACGAGCTTATGTGCATTTCGAGTATTGCGCCCATGTATCTTGCCATTTGTTTTATAGGTGTGAATATTTTCACGCACATAAACTGCTATCTGCATGATTACAATAGCAGGTAACGTAAGAATGCCTAACTCTTTAAAAAGGTCTTTAGCCGGTGTATCAATTGGTACTCGTGCAAGGATTCTAATGGCACGTTTTTGCAGGCGAAAGACCCTTTCCCACTCAGCACAGCGACCCCAGAGTTCAGCTCCATATTGCAACAGAGAGTGTACGGTTGCAAAGTAACACGTACGGGCGACCTCTGGAGTCACTGTCCTAGCAACTCGGCTTAGAGCGAAGCAGGCACTAGCTATTCTGCTGCACAACTTGTCGACATGCCTATCCTATTTCGAACCAGAGTCAATTTCGGTTAGGTTTCGCGGTATGAAAAAAAATAATATTTAGCTAATTTTGAAAAAAAGGATAACCTATTAAACCTCGCTTTTCATTGTGTCAATAACATACTAAGAAACCATGTAGAATGGAAAATATTTAGAAGTGGAAAAACGGTTTTGTCTTTTTGTATTAACGATCAAGTGGTACTTCTCTCTAAAGAATGAGTCCGTTCTTTTGTACTTTGTCAACACTATCGATGATACCGACTGAAATATTTATTGGAATAGGAGTGTTTCTACGTTGAAAGATAAGTAAAGTATTCCCCTAACCTTATCGGTTGTGATTGTGGTATGACTGATAACCGGGCAAACGTGTTAATGAAAATATTTTTATGATGTTCGGAACTTCTAGGAATCGATTAGTAGATACCGAAACAATCGAAACATAATCGCATTCGGCATGCATAATCGCAACTGGTCTAATTTGACAGACGTTCACACGTACTCTCTACTCGAGAGAATGGGAAGAAGAGACTAGCTGCAGACAGTCTAAGATGATGGTCAAGGGCATTGATCCCAAAAGAACCAGGTATCTTCTGAAACTAGGTAAGAGCAGTCTGAGAATATTGACAGGTATCATTACTGGTCACAATACTCTCAACAGACATCTCAAGGTAATAAAAATAAATAGAGACTCCTCCTGTCCACACTGTGGTAAGGAGGAAACTAGCTTCCATCTACTAGCAGAATGTATCATGTACGCGGCACTGCGATATAATACATTCGGTAGAGACTCACTAATAGAAAACGAACTAAAGGACGTCGAACTTAAAGATGTCCTTCTGTTCTGCAGGAAAACAAGAAGATTTGAGGAGATTGGTATGGGAATGCCGCCGGGACAGTAACCTGCAGCTCCAACTTCAGGGAATTGGGCTGGATGAACGCAACACGCGATCGACAGCCCGCCTGCTTCCGGCCGGGCGTCCCTACACTACATCTACATCTACATCTACTCTCTACTCAGTCTGAAAACCAGCACTAGGCCCTCTGCTTGGCATATGCTGAGATTGGAGCCCACTGCTCAATCATCAGGTATTAAATGTAATGAATTACCTATCTTTCTCATTCATTTTTTTTTTAATTTTTTTTTTTAATTTATTTAGAAAACAAACAGCCTTTTACAAATATGTCTAGAGTAAATGAACTAAAAATAGGCCTAAAGTTTCCTACATTACTAAGAAAACTATTACATAGAAATGTAAATTACGCAATTACCGGTTTAGTTGTGTACTACATGCAAGTAAGTTAAGAAAACATACAAAAGTATGAAAAATATGACTGGAACCAAATTGATCAATTTCTAGAAAACAAAATTTGCCGAACTTTGTTCTTGAACACGGACAAACTATGAACAAAAATATTTGTATTTAGTATTTAAGGTTTATTATTGTACTTTGTTCATAAGGTTTTTTGTGGCAATAAATATTTTCTCATTCTCATTATCATTCTACTCTCAGAGTAACAACAATTGAAACCGTACAATAATTTGCATCGATGCGACATACTCGTACAAATTATTCGGGATATCGGTGCAAACTATATTTCGTCAACCATACATGATTGTTTTCTTTTCTGAGTAATTCCAAATTTCCATACATTATGTAAAAATAAGTAAATATTTGGGGACAATCTTACATAAATCGACCTAGCCCTATAAACTAAGCAAAGCTTGTACAGTCAGCATGAAAAGTAGCGGATAAAACAACGCGCCAAAAGTATCTGATATTCCAGATAACATTTAAAAAAATAGATAAATTTCTAAAATTCGCTTTCAAAAGTATATATTTTATTGTACCAGTAAATAAATTCGATTTCGAAACGTGACGTACGCGTTTGCGTTTAGTCTCATTTTGTATTGGATTTAGAAAGAGCGCGCCAAGCGGGACGTTTTGGAAACTCAAAATCCTATACAAAATGAGACTTAACGCAAACGCGTTCGTCACGTTATGATGTCGATCAAATTTACACTAGGGGTACAGTTGTTCTATATTAAAGACATGACTTTTTACTAATCTGTTACAGAACGGTAAATAAATATGAAGCGTTATTTGATACTGTACTATGGGTACTATTAGACGACGATATACATACGTATACTGATAAATAGAGTCAGACCATTATCAAACCCTTGCATAGGTGTGGTGGATATACAACAAATTGTATCAAAATATTTCCAATAATGTTAATATACAAAGAGGAAAATGAGGACTAGGTTTGTATCGAAAGGCGATTTCGTGCAGGTCTTCCACTTTCGCCTTAAGTCCTATTTAGACGGTTCAAGAACTTGCATGCGATTTTCATTACATTATCGAATTTGGTCGATCGAATATCGCATGCAACTTCTCGGGCCGTGTAAATAGGGCTTAAATAACTCCCTTCCAATTACTACTTACTTACTTACTCCGTTGGCTCAGCGACCCAAAATGAGACTTGGCCTCCCACACAAGACAGCGCCACTTTTCTCGGTCCTATGCGACCTCTCGCCAATTGTCGACTCGAAGCTCGCGCAGATCCGCCTCCACCATGTCGCTCCAGCGATACCTAGGGCGTCCGATAGGACGTCCTCCTGCTAGGCGACCCAGGTACGCTCTTTTTACGTTCCGATCTTCGTCCATTCTTCCCTTCCTTCAATCTCACGGTTCTTAAGGACTGTCCAACTTCCATCCGGTCTTCGTTGGGGCCCAGTATTTTACGGAGGATTTTCCTCTCGGCAACTAGCAGCATGTTTTCTTCCTTGAGTTTACTTCCAATTGTGATACCTTTTGCGAAGACGCAAGTTTGGAATAATGTTTACCTCCAGAACTTGGCTACGTTCCACTCGCTTACCTAGCACAGACGTCAAATAATTTTCTAAATATGTAGGTGCAGTCAGCTGCAAAAATATGTATCGAAAGAATCGTCTCATAAATATGGTACTACCTACGCTCTTATTACACTGGAATAAGATGCTATGGGACATATTTTTGAGTAAGATGTGTACACCCATATTTTTACACTTGTACATTTCACATATCGTGTCGATGTGATATGGTGTGTGTGTGTGTGCGGGTAATGACCCGCAATGCATTTTGCTCTCTTTAACATTTAAATGTTTACCTTTAAATTTTTGACATAGATACGTAAGCATCATCGCACGAATGCGGTAAAGTAGCACCATATGTACTGTAAAAATATGTTCCATAATATCAATATCCGAGGCGGAAAACTAGGACTACGTTTGTATTGGCACACAGGAGGTACCAATATGGGCCGGTACAGACGGACTGCTACTTGTATGGGAACTGCATGCCGACTGCACTCCAACTGCAACGTCGACGTGCAGTTCCCATACAAGTTGCAGTCGAGTTGCAGTCCGTCTGTACCGGCCCTATAAGCCAAGAGTGAGAGACTTTAAATCTCGATGTCATCCTACACCGGTTCATTCGAGAACACACCTCGCTCGTACTCTGACAAGCAATGAGTTTATACGGCCTTATTTCCAGCACGTGACGGGCATTTCTGTTGTTCATAACTCCTATCTTCCTCAGCATCTTATCTTTCTTTTCCCGTTACTTGAAATTCAATTTTATGTATCTGAAAACAAGGTCGACATTCCAGTTACGAAAATGAGCTAAATACGACATTGTTAAGCTAAGTTATTGTTACCTGCTAGCAAAACGCCAACGCAAGTTTTCTTAACTTTAGGATCGGGATTCATCGGGGAAATGATACTCTATTTCAATAGGTGTAAAGTCTACTTTAAAATAAGAGTGGCCAGGCTGGGTATCAATGGAACTTTATACTCTGACACGATCATATTTAGTTACGTTATCTCGCTGGAAATGCGGGTGTAAATAACAATTCCTGTTTGGTTATCTGGAGCCTATTGAGCAACATCTTTTCTCACTTACCCTAAGTAAACTGTTTCGTGATACGTCCGAACAGATAATGGTATCAGAACTGATAATAGATTTTATGAAAACGGCCACCTAGTCTAGTGGGTAGTGACCCTGTCTACGAAGCAGGAAGTGCCGGGTTCGAACCCCGGTAAGGGCATTTATTTGTGAGTTTGTCACGAATATATTATGTCCCTGAGTTATGGATGTTATCTATATATCCAAGCTCTAATCAAAGGGTTCAACAACAAATTTGCTAAGGAGCTCTTAGAGCTCAAAAGACACAAAACCTGCGCGGTGACCAGAATATTGACTGGACACTGTAAGTTGAACAAACACATGTTTCAAATTGGGAAGAAACAAGACGCGACATGCAGGTTCTGCAAGGAATCAGAGGAGACTGCAATGCACATTCTCTGTTCCTGTGGACCACTAATGTCAAAAAGAAGTACCCACTTAGGGCGGCACGTATTGCAACCCTATGAGGTACAGAACATTACGGCCCAAAGAATCTGGAATTTCCTGGATTCAACGGGCATCAGTAATGAACTTTAAAGGGCTGTCACAATAGATTACTACCTGGTCGACGTGGCACTCAAAGGCCCAACACCCCAATAATAATAATATATCCAAGTATGTATATCGGCTCCTAGTGCCCATAGTACAAGCCCTAAGTTTTGGACTAGGTAAGATTAAGATTGTAAGATTGTTTCCAAATATGTTTTGAAGATGAAGACTTGAAATGGAGTCTTCATCTTCAGCTGCCAGCTTAAAAAAAATATTTGGAAACAATCTTACACTCTTAATCTCTGCAATCTTAAGCTCTGTAATGTTTTAACTAACTTATAATTTTTAAAGGGTCGGCAACGCGCATGTAATACCTCTGGTGTTGCAGGCGTCCATAGGCTACGGTGACTGCTTACCATCAGGCGGGCCGTATGCTTGTTTGCCACCGTCGTGGTATAAAAAAAGGTATAATTACTCGGTACGCTCTAAATACTAATCAATAACTTCCTCGGGGCCCAAAATTAACACTGAGTCCAAAACTGGACTTTGCTCTCTTAAATAACTATTTCAACTGTTAGAGTTCATTATACACTGACAAATGAGATTATTACTCAATCGGATTAATTCTGTAGATTAATTGGTTTCAGAGTATAATCAGTTTAATTCCATTTAACGGAAAAAGCCGATTAGTGAACACAGTAAACAGTCGAATAACCTTGAAAGAAATCCGCAAGCAATAATAATAAAGATTCCTAAACATATTTGCAATAACCCAGTATCATAGTCCATCCAAACTTCAATCGATAGACCGGTATACTATTCACTTTTTCTACAATATTAGTCAGAATGCCTCCTGAGACCGGTTCATGGGTGTCTATTGTTGTACCTTTGAACGGGCTCCAGCAGGCGATCTACACAACATTAAAGCTCTCTAAAGGGCCTCTACGTGTTGGGTCTATATCCCCACTTAAGCCTATCAAAAGACCGGGATTTATAGGCCCGTGAAATCCAAAATGAAGTCTTTCAGACCTGGAAACTTTTTAATTACATTTTTAGCAGGAAAAATGAAGGTAAACTTGAAATGTAAAAGAGAAAATTTCACTGTGATATTCAAGTGTTATGGTTACATTTTAGAAACAATTAGGCCCAAGGCTATAGGAAAGTATACATATACATATATAAAACGGTATGTTTACGAAGTGTGGCAAGGGATGTTTTTGGGGAAACAAAAGGGAAAGGAAAGATTGATAGGGATACATGGTGGTGGAACGAAGATGTGCGAACGATTCTGAAAGAAAAGAAGAATGCTTTTAAAGAATGGAAAAAGGTGGAAGAGGGGAACGATAGAGAGAAAGAAATCAAGAGGTCAGCTTATTTAACAAGTAAGAAGAAGGCTAAGAAAGCAATAGCAATCGCAAGGGCCAAGGTACAAGATAAATTGTACGATTTCCTGGAGAGCCCCCAAGGCCAAAAAGACCTTTACAGAATAGCAAGAGAACGAGAGAAGAATGCAAGAGATATAAATCATATGAAATGTATGAGAGACGAAGCAGGAAAGATTTTGACGGATGACAAAAGCATAAAAGAACGCTGGAAGAACTACTTCAATAAACTTATGAACGAAGAGAATGATTGGAGTGGAGTGCTAGAAAATGATAGATGTAACATAGGTATGGTGAAAGAGATCTCTGTAGAAGAAGTAAGGTTGGCAGTGCAAGGTATGAAGAATGGGAAAGCGGTTGGGCCAGATGGTATACCTGTGGAAGTATGGAAGTTTCTGAAAGCGGATGGATGGAAGTGGCTGACTTTATTCTTTAATAAGTTGTTGCAAGAAGAGGCGATCCCTGATGAATGGTGCAACAGTTCGCTGGTGCCCATCTTTAAGAATAAGGGTGATGTACAAGATTGCAACAATTATCGGGGAATAAAGCTCATGTCACATAGTATGAAGATATGGGAAAAAGTAGTAGCGAGACGAATGAGAGAAGAAAGTGAGGTAACACAGAACCAATTTGGATTTATGCCAGGCCGGGGAACTACGGACGCCATATTTGCACTTCGCCAATTGTGCGAAAAATATAGACTTGCGCAAAAGAACTTACACATGGTGTTCGTGGACCTGGAAAAGGCATACGATAGAGTCCCCCGTAAGGTTCTGTGGTGGGCTATGAGAGAAAAAGGAATGCCAGAGAAGTATGTGCGGCTTATTCAGTCCATGTATGATAGAGCCAGTACTCACGTCAGGTCTGAAGCTGGAGTAACCGACAAGTTCAATGTGGCGGTAGGTTTACACCAGGGGTCAGCTTTAAGTCCGTATTTGTTCCTCCTGGTTATGGATGCTCTGACATCGAACATACAGGAGGAAGCACCCTGGTGTATGCTGTTTGCTGACGACATTGTTCTTGTCGGAGAAAATGCACTTGAGGTCCAGAGCAGACTGGGAAAATGGCAAGAAAAGCTGGAAAGTGTGGGACTGAAAATAAGCAGAACCAAAACGGAGCATATGTTCTGCGATTTCGGTGGTCTATCCAGTTTTTCCCATATTGCCTTAGACGGTGTATCCCTACCAGTCTGCTCCGATTTCCGGTACCTTGGGTCATTGATCCAAAGTGACGGCAACATCGACCGTGACGTGAAAAATAGAATAAATGCGGGATGGATGAAATGGCGACAGGTCTCTGGAACAACTTGCGATCCACGAATGCCCCTTAAACTTAAGGGGAAAATCTACAGGACGATCGTGAGACCTGTTGTAATGTATGGATCAGAATGCTGGGCGACAAAAGTGACGGATGAAAGAAGAGTGCACGCAGCGGAAATGAGAATGTTGAGATGGATGTGTGGAGTGACGAGAAAGGATCGAATTAAGAATGAGTATATAAGGGGAAGTTTGAAAGTAGCACCGGTAGCGGAGAAGATAAGGAGTGGTAGGTTAGCGTGGTATGGGCATTTAATGAGGAGGGATGAATGCCATATAGGAAAAAGAATGTTAGGAATGAATGTTGATGGACGGAGAGCGGATGGTAGACCCAAAAAACGATGGATGGATTGTGTGAAAGAGGATATGAGAAAGAAAGGAGTGAGTGCTGAGGTGACGAAAGATAGAGGAGAATGGAAGAGAAGAACGTGTTGTGCCGACCCCACATAACGTGGGATAAGGGCAGGAGGAAGAAGAGATACCATAGTTAAAAAAATACAGCGAATTAAGTTTTTTACACAAAACTTGTTTTTGCTCTATTTCGTTCGTTTTATACGCTGGAGCTATATAAAATAATTACAGGCATAGATCTAACTCATGTCATTGTATGTGCAAAGTTTCATTACAATCCAACACGTAGTTTAAAATTGAGACCAAAACTCCGTTTATATCGGAAGGTGAAATTGAAATGTGAAATATAGGTTTTGTTGTTTTCAAAAGTCAAAACTCCTAAGGGTTTCGAATATACACAAACAATTTGAGTAGGTCGTGGCATAAATTTTTAGAAACAGTTTAAAATTTCCAACGCAGACGAAGAAGTCAATGGCAGATGCTTTTTTATACATAACATCCCTTCATCCACTTTCGAAGCACGTGCCATATTTCGCAACCCAAATATTAAGAGGGCAATCTTTCCATCGTCATATCCAAACCAGGATCATAGACCTTTACATTCGTCACAACCATGTTCATACATAATCTGGTCCGTATATGGATTCTTTAGCAGTAAAGGTAATAGATACACCCATAACCAATACAGTATCATAGGCCTGAAGACCCGTATCAACCGCCTATGACCATGGATCACATTATAGTGGTTCTTTATGGTTTTTAGTAATAGCTTCAGGTAATAGAATGTAAACATTGGTGCGATCTGGGCGCCGTGTGTTCGGTGTGTTGTTTACGGATAAATGTTGACATTTACTTAATAGTGAGTTGGGAATTTGATGCGTTTGAAAATTGAACAGGTCGTATAACATACGAGACTTTTATCTTATAGATCGAAGAGGCAGACCAAAAGGGACAGGCAGAACAAAGAGGCCTTGACGCTTTTTGCAGCGACTGGCGGGAACCGTGATGAGCGGCGGAAGAAAGGGGAGGCCTTTGCCCAGCATAAGGGACACAAGATAGGCTATATTTTTAAAAATAGTACAGCAAACTGCACAAGTATATACCCACTTATGAATAGAACTTATTCATAAAGAAGGTATGCATTTTGCAGGGTACATCTTATGTAACGCGCGAATGCTATTTTTGCAGTTTGGTACCTAGTTTTTTTTGTACAGCTTGAAACAGCAAAATAAGATACCAGAGGGCCTGACCAAGATGACAATCAGTCACAGAGAAACGAAACGAAGAGCTATCTGACTCTTGCACTAATATTGAAGAGTGATAGAGACAATAGCGTCTCGTTTCGTTTTCTGCAAACGATTGCCTTACTCCCAGTTCGAACAATCGAACCTGATAAATCAATCGATCGGAAAGAACTAAAAAGAATACCTATTGCAAGTTAAATCGTTTATCTGAATTTAATTGGTGTAGGCAAAGGAAAACATATATCTAATTCAAACTTCAACAGCCATTTCAAAACGAGATTAAAGTCAACACGTAGGATCGTATACAGCAAGCGTCAGACGGTTATCTGATATATCGCTTAGCGTTGCTGTAGGAGACAGTTCCGTACTTAACGATATTTATTTCGACACTAGGGGCTGTATTTTTGTACAGAGAATGCTCATATTAACTGGTTTGGACTAAGGATGTGTCAGTCCCGCCAGTCCCGGGAATATTGGGGACTTTTTGGTATCCGTATATATATGACAGTTTACAAAGGGGATTCCTCAGAAGTTGTATATTGCACCATAGAAATGTGTATAATCATTTCGTAAGATTTGTAGTAGGGCATCGGCAGTATGGCTGATGTGATAATGAAAATAGTGATCACTTAATAAATACATATATTGTTAAACAAACAGACAATCAATTAATATAATAAATATAAATATTATAGGACATTATTACACAAATTGACTAAGTCCCACAGTAAGCTCAACAAGGCTAGTGTTGAGGGTACGAGTACTTAGACAACGATATATATAATATATAAATATTTATAAATACTTAAATACATAGAAAACACCCATGACTCAGGAACAAACATCCATGCTCATCACACGAATACATGCCCTTACCAGGATTTGAACTTTGAACCCGGGACCATCAGCTTCGTAGGCAGGGTCACTACCCACTTAGGCCAGACCGGTCGTCAAATTAAACAACATATTAAACAGAGACTTGTAAAATTCATAGATTTTTCTAAAAGTATATTTTTATTTGACATTTCTCTTAATATTCCGGTTTTAGCCCACTTTCTCCTACGTTTCTAAGAGGATATTGGCCACCCACAATTTAAAAATGAGTACCTACATATAATATCATCTAAGAGTACACATGGGTGAATTCTTTTTTTTTTGGTCACGCTTCCCTCTCTGTAGGTTTAATTAAAACTACCCTACGATTTTGAGGTGTTTAAATGTGCTTGCCAATATTTAAAGGCACGTTTAAATGTTAATATATATATTTTTATTTATTAATATTATGGCTCCCAAAAAAGATATGGCGGGATGACCTCAACGCTTTTTGCAGCGACTGGCTGGAGCATACACCAAACCGTGATGAGTGGCGGGAAAAAGGGGAGCCCTTTGCCCATATCTTGTGTCTAGGGCTGCCATCCGTCCGGGTTTTCCCAGATTTGTCCTAGTTTGGAGGCCGTCCGGGGGCCGTCCGGGGAGGGTGTCAAGAAGAGTCCGGGGAAAACCCGGACACTTTTCATATAAGGAAGCACATTTGCACTTGTTTTTTACAAAAAAAATTTTTCGGACTCGTCCGGGGAAAAAATGCTATTTACGCCAAATGTCCGGGTTTTTTTAAATCTTTGTCCGGGTTTGGCCCAGCCCTACTTGTGTCCCACTAGATAGGCAATAAAAAATATATGGATTTTTTGTTGCTCACCAAAATATTCCTAGGTTCCTAGGAATATTCCCGCAGCACATCACTATCCCGAACCCCGTAAAATGAATGTGGTGCCTAGAGGCCCCGGGGCAATCTCTTTAAGTGGCGGGACCAGGACTTGGCCTTATCGGCTTTATTAGTTATTTATTCCACGAGGTCCCGCGAACGTCCTTCATGTAAATTGCATTGTTTGGCTGCGGGGTTAATGTACCGTGGAATTAATTGTGAGAATGTACCCTAGAGACGAAATATTTCACTTGGCTTTTGTCGTTCTTCAGAGAGAAGCGCAGTTTTAAAATGGGTTAAAGGGAAAAATAGCTTTGCGATCTAAGCGAAATAACGGTATTTTTTCTATGAAATTCTTCTCTAACTAAATCTTAATAAATCACTTTGATTTTGATGTTGATCGCTTTAGTATAATATATTCTAGGTAAAATTTTCGCTTTAAGAGGCTGTCAACACAAAATGTCCTTGAAATTGATGTTACTTAAACAGTTTTTTAAGAAAGACTATTTGTTTTAGTCAACTAAGAAAAATATTTCATATTAATTATATTTCAAAGACCGTGGTTGTACTCGATACATGATTGAACGAAATCGGCTCGATAGAAAATAATTGCAAAGATTGGTCTTAAAATCACAATTAAACGGTTTTATGTCTTTATTGTTTTGACTTATGGGTCTGCAATTAAAATCACAATTTCAAAACATTTATATCTAAACCGCTGTTGAGTAAAATATTACACTAAAAATCCACTTTTTTTTATTTTAATATTTTTCTTACTATTCCCTTGCCCAGGCCCAGTAACATGCGACAGTTCTATCTCATTTACTCCGATACAAATAGACAGTGTGCGCGCTTTAGGTATTGACAGCCTCTTAAAAAAACAAAAAATATTTTGTACTTATTGCAAATTTTGAAAAAAAGAATAACCAATAAACCTAGTTTTTCATTGTGTCAATAACATACTAAAAATGCATGGAGAATAGAAAATATTTAGAAGTGGAAAAACGTTTTCTCTTTTTGTATGTTTAATATCGCTGCCTACGGACGATTATAATGTCATACTCGTACGAACACAACGAAAAACTTATCGGTTTTCTATGACTTTTCGTTTTCTTTCGGTTTGAAGTGTTCTAATTAACATTTTTGTCAAATTACATTTATATATAAATCTAATCTAAAACTGCGAAATTCGTGTACAGTTTTTTTGACAACTCGTAACACATTGAAACTGTAATGTAGAGGCCCAACGGAGCCGACATGTCTCATTGATAAAGGCTCCTTTTAAATATGTAGATAAAAAAAAAATGTTAATTACTTCTTTTAATGATATACCTACATGTATGTTACGTCTACATAGGTATGTACGTAGTTGAAATCATTAGCTTTTTTTGCTTAGGAATATATATATATAATATGTTCAATTCCTCCGTCAAATTAGTTATCACAAATTAGTGACCCTACCTACGAAGCAGGTGGTCCCGGGTTCAAATCCTGGTAAGGGCATTTATTTGTGTCTATCACAAATATTAGTTCCTGTTTTTAGGGTTCCGTACCCAAAGGGTAAAACGGACCCTATTACTAAGACTCCGCTGTCCGTCCGTCCGTCTGTTACCAGGCTGTATCTCATGAACCGTGATAGCTAGACAGTTGAAATTTTCACAGATGATGTATTTCTGTTGCCGCTATAACAACAAATACTAAAAAGTACGGAACCCTCGGTGGGCGAGTCCGACTCGCACTTGACCGGTTTTTCTATGTATCGTAGTGTAGTGAAAAGAACACAAGTCTTATTTAAAATAGGACTAGATCGATCTGTTTAACATTGTCCTATAATATTTATTTTAATTATTATAAGTAAATTTTAAAATTCCCACGTTTCCCAGCCCTAGCTATCACAAACTAATCCAAACGGTGATACATTTAATGCGTTGCATTAAAGGCCGTCAGACGAGTTGAACGTGTTGTGTCTAATCTGGTATCGAGACGGTAGCGCGGTGGTGACACTTCGAGATAACGCCCACGGCTGACGGCCTCTTAAGGTGCCGTTCGGATTCAGACTACACCAGCATTGGCAGCATTACTGCTGCAATATGGTAGTGATTACTGTCCATTTGCTGCCAAAAATAGAATAGAATAGAATAGAATAGAATAGAATAGAATAGTTTATTGCATATCACATTACAAGCATGGATGGAATGGAACATATAGGTATACATGTGACACCCTGTAAGGGCACAGCAATATAAGAGGGCTACAGTAGGTAATTAAATTACAATTATTTCGCACATCATTAAAATAATATTACACATACATTCACGCATGATCATTTGATTGTATTATAACATTATTTCCTTATATAAACGAAGCACGGTAATATTTTCATTTACTGACTTTATCAAAATATTCATTAAGATTATAAAAACATCCATTAGTTAAAAACAGCTTCAGGTGTTTTTTAAATTGACCTACATTGTCCAGATCTTTGATAGAGTTTGGGAGGTGGTTGTAGATTTTCATAGTCATATAATGTGGGCTACTTGTGACAAGTTTTAATTTTGAAAAAGGCACTTTTAGTTGATTTATGTTGCGATTATTTCTTTTGATTTGAGTTGTATCTTTGAATGAATATAAGTTTAAATGTTTCCTAACGAATTTACATGATTCGAATATGTACATAGACGCAACGGTCAGTATTTCATGTTTAATAAAATAAGGTTTACACGACTCCATTTGATCAATGTTTACTAGAATTCTGATGCACTTTTTTTGCAGAATGAATATTTTTTCAATATCGAAGCTATTTCCCCAAAGGACCAGGCCATACGATATTCGCGAATACGCATATGCGTAATATGCCGCAAGGGATGTCTGTAGGTCTGTAACTCGCTTTAGATGCTGAAGGGCGTATATAAAAGACGATAATTTTTTTGACAATTTTAGAATATGGTCTTTCCAGCTCATATTTGAGTCTAATTCTATTCCTAATAGTGTGGCAGAGCTCACGTTATCTAATTTTGAATTATTATATTTAAAGTCTATTGGCAATGATGATTTTTGATGTGGTTTAAATTGGATAATTTTAGTTTTATTTATGTTGAGCTGTAGGTTGTGGGATTGCAACCAATTAGTAATTGTATTTAAGGTTGACTGTAATTTATTCTGAGCTTCTAAAGTAGTAGCGCATGGCAATAGTATAGAAATGTCATCTGCAAAAAGCGTGCTATGCACATCAATTATGTCGGGAAGATCATTTATGTAAATAATAAATAGAACACAGCCTAAGACGCTACCTTGAGGGATAGAGCCCTTTATGGGGACTCTATCAGATCTAATGTGCTGTATTATTGCTCTATCAAAGTCTCTATGCTCTATTTCTACATATTGGGAGCGATCACTCAAATAAGACTTAAACCAGTCCAGCGCAATACCTCTAACACCTATGTTATATAGTTTATCTAAAAGGATTTCGTAACGGACTCTATCGTAAGCCTTACTCATGTCGAGTAATAGACCCACAGCATATTTTTTGTCGTTTATAATACTGAATATCTCTAGGGCATACTTATAGATTGCTAAGGTAGTTGAATGATTTTTTCTAAAGCCATTTTGATTTTCACTAAAAATGTTGAATTTTTCACAGAAACTATAAAGGCGCTTTACCATCGCGGTTTCAAAAATTTTAGATGACGTGGGTAATAGAGAGATTGGTCTGTAGTTATTTATCTCTGAGATATCTCCCTTTTTGTGAATAGGTTTTATTAGTGAGATTTTCAATGCATCCGGAAAGATGCCTTGTGAAAAAGATTGATTTATTAGTAAGGTGTAGGGGCCGCATAGAGATTCTGCGCAAGATTTTAATAGAGCTGGGGGGATTTCATCTATGCCGAAAGACGATTTATTTTTGAGATTTTTTAGAATTTTAAATAATTCGTTAGGTTGCGCAGGCCAAAGGAAAAATGAGTTTTTTATTGAATTTTTGAAAGGTAGTCTGTTTACAGGGGTAGGGTAATTATTTCCAGTGGAGGAGAAGAAATCATTGAAGATGTTGGCTATTTTATGGGGATCGTTTATTGTGCCTTGATCAGGTGTTTTTATTTTAAAATTTATTTTATTTTGTGGTGTGTTTTTATTTGTCTCATTATTTATTATGTGCCACATAGTTTTGGTTTTATTTTGGGAGTTACAGAACTGATTTTTATTGTGTAGTTTTTTAGATTTATGAATTGCTTTTTTTAGTATTTTGCAGTATAATTTGTAATAGTTTTTTAAAGTATTATTTACAGACTGTTGTACCAGTTTTTTTAATAGCCTTTTATTGCGGCAAGACACTTTTAATCCTGGTGTCAAATATGATTTTTTTGGTTTTAATGTTATATTAATTTGTGGAATGCATTTATTAAGAAGATTTTTCAAAGTGTTTTCAAATGAATAATAATTATCATTTACAGTTTTATTTTTATTAATTACAGTATCCCATTTTATTTTTAGGAGTTCATTTTTTAAATTATTTATATTTTTATCACTAAATAATCTTTTCCGTATAACCCATGGCTGAGTATTTATTGAAATAGTTGGTGTACTGATTAAAATACCCTTGTGATCAGAAAATCCTAATTCATTTACACTCAATTTCCAGTCCGTAGTTTTAAAATTTGTAAACAATAAATCTATACAAGTAGAGCCAGAAAGTGTTATCCTAGTGGCCTCCTGAACTCTTTGGTGAAAATTATGTAAGAGCATCAAGTTACATATTCTATGTTTTTCACTGTTATCTGAAAGAAAATTAATATTTAGATTTAAAATATGAATTTCACGAAATAATTACCTTTTCAATGTTTCCTGCAACATCGCAGTTTAATGTAATGTACTGTAGTGCGGCATTACTGCAGATTACATTGCTGCCGCAAATGTCAACTGTGATACATTTAATGCGTTGTTATCGAACTGTTTAAAAATCTGTCAGACGAGTCGAGCGTGTTGTCTAATCTGGTAACGACCGAGACGGTAGCGCCGTGGTGACACTTCGAGATGACTCCCACGGCTGACGGCTTCTTAAGGCACCGTTTGGATTCAGGCTACACCAGCATTGGCAGAATTACTGCTGTAGTATGATAGTGATTACTGTCCATTTTCTGCCAAAAATGTCAATTTTAACAGTAATTTCACGAAAAAATTACCTTTTTAATGTTTCCTGCAGCAATGCAGTTTAATATACTGTAGTGCAAAATTACTGCTGATTGTATTGCTGCCGCAAATGTTAATCCAATCCAAACGGTGATACATTTTATACGTTGTTATCGAACTCTATAAAGGGCCATCAAACGAGAAAAGGGTGTTGCGTCTAATCTGGTATCGAGATGGCAGCGCGGTGGTGACACTCCGAGATAACGCCCACGGCTGACGGCCTCTTAAGGTGCCGTTCGGGTTTAGACTACACCAGCATTGGCAGCATTACTGCTGCAGTATGGTAGTGATTACTGTCGAATGCATCTCTGCCAAAAATGTCAAATTTTGTATAAATTTCACGACAAAATTACCTTTTTAACGTTTCCCGACCAATGCAGTTTACTGTAGCGCAACATTTCTGCTGATTTTATTGCTGCCACAAATGTCAACGGTGATACATTTAATGCGTTGTTATCGAAATCTTTAAAAGGCTGTCAGACGAGTCGAGCGTGTTGTCTCTAATCTGGTACCGAGACGGTAGCGCGGTAGTGACAGCCCGAGATAACGTCCACGGCTGACGGCCTCTGACGGCTGAGGTACCGTTCGGATCCTCGAAAGCCCGTTGCGGCAGTAATATCGCGCTGCAATACTCCTGCAGTAATGCTGGTGTAGTCTGAATACAAACGGTACTTTTAATAAAAGCCACTAGGCTTATGAACTCACTGCGTCTTCAAAATGATATTCATATTTTAAGATTTTTATTATTGTATGTATGTTAGTCTGTAAGGTATGTATATATGGGCCATAGTTGCCTGAAAATAAATGATATTTATTTAATTTATTTATTTATAAGATGTCACAGCGATACGATACCGATCTGTCAGTGTCAAAAGTGACATTTCTTCAACCAAAAACGTCACTTTTGACAGTGGGGCGACACTCCTTTCGACTTTTCTCGGCTCCGTTCGGCTCAACATTGCTTCGAGCAATTACTAGGGTTGGCACAACTTACCTATACGTGCACGACGACAGCTAAGATAATGACTTGAATTTTGACAACCCTAAATGGCCGAAAGGGATAGTGCCATACATTAGAAAGGGGCAGCATAATTCGTCCCTGAATCGCTGTCAAACTTCAGTTTTGTAGGAAGTGTCGGTAGTGTACATACTATTATTTATTCTTTTTTTTTTTAACTGGTCTTCAATCAGACGAGTAGCAGCCGTACCACAAGTTGACATTGAGACTTGACGTTTATGTTAGCGAGTGTGTAAACTCGATCGCAGTTCATCTCACTTTTACTGATGTATTGGTGCTGAGCGTGTTTTTTATCTAATCTGGTAAATAGCAATGGAGACGGTAGCGCGGTGATGACAGTCAGAGATAACGCCCACGTCTGACGGCCTCTTAATAAATTAGGAATGTCGAAGACATATGATTTGTTAAGGCGTTTATTATTATTTAAATCTTTACGATTCACCTATTTTAAAGTAATGGATAGTTTTAATTTTTGTATTTAAGATGTTTTGAGTCTTGATTTTATAAATTTGACTTTAATCACGATAATAAATCTATTAAATAAAATTATATGTAAGTAGTTTAATAAGTTCTCAATTCATCGAAAGTTTTTTGAGTGCAAAAGCGAAGCTTTTTTATACTATAGCAATTATCGTATAATCAAATCACGTGTATTCATTCTGCAGATTTTTATTGTTTTAAAGTATAATAGATTTATTTACTTAAATATTTAAACAGTTTTGGCCGAAACGAATATACTTACTTACCTATAAATACTTACTTAAATATAACGCATTTACGCGTGCGTGCTCGGATGACAGAGCAAGGTCATTAAAGGCTTTAGTCGCCTTAACAAATTAGGGGTGTCGAACCTTCGATCCTTCCATGTACGATTCCTCAACTAACAGGCCAATTCGAACTTACACGTACATCAGAATGATATATTGGTAACTTGTATGTAAGCATTAATCAAGTCTGTTTATTTTAAGTATGTTTTACTGAGAGCGTTTAAGGAAGTAAGTGTTCATCTCAATAATATTTTATTGGAGAAACAACAGAAGTATGCGACAGGATAGTAGGTTACATTGTTAGGTACATATATTACCTGTACATATAGTACCTAACAATGTAACCTATTATCCTGTCGCATACTTCTGTTGTTTCTCCAATAAAATAAAACCTCTTATATCGTCAAAAAATCACGAGTAACACTTTATTAGTTTCTTTCGTACAACTAATGAGAACAACTCGAGCCTTTAACGAGCTCCAAGTCAATTACGAGATGATCGATGTAAGCTTGTTGCGTAGTTATTATCTTTTTTTAGCTTATTAGTACGTAATAATTACTATCACAAATCACAACCTACTTCGATGTTTGAACCTTATTGGTAATTAGAATTGATATTTTAGGAAACATTACAAGATTATATACTTAAAGTCCTACGTCCCCTAGGTGGGGCAGAGGGCGTCCACAGTGCGCCGCCATCTCGTTCTGTCTTGGGCTGCGTGCTTCGCCTCAGGCCATGATAGCCCGATTGCTGTTCGGGCTATCATGAACTCGGATGCCACTGAGCGCCGCCAGGACTGTTTGGGACGGCCTGCTCCTCTCTTGTCTTGCGGGGTCCATTCTAGGGCTTGCCTAGGGATGTGGTCGGGATCCCTTCTAAGAGTGTGACCGATCCAGGTCCACTTGCGGTGCATGATCTGGTGACCGATCGGAGTTTCGCGGCAGGTATCTAATAGGCGTTCATTAGATATTCTCTCGGGCCAGTAGGTATATCCCGAGAAAATTACAAGATTATAGTTATGGCCAATAATGGTTAAGTGCATTAACGTTCCGACCAAAACTGAGTACATTAATAATAAACAGACGAAGTAATCATTATCGAGTTCTTATCAAATTGCAATTATCCTCATAACAGAACAGCGTACTAGAATGGGTTTGATAGCGCAAAACTCTTAACTCATATCAGATAAAGGATTATAATTATTTCAAGGCAATTATCAGAATGAAAATACTAACAGCTATATGTAATAACACCGTCGAGATAGAAAAGGCTGCCCAATTTCGATGAACAAAAGCCAATATTATAGGTAGTAAACTTATTTATTTATTAAAAAGTAATTAAATGTAGGGCACAATAAAAATAAACTAACTTATCTATTAAATAAAACTAAATTAAAACTAAAAACGAATACTAAATAAAATTAAAATATGTCTAAAAAATTTGGCCCCTTTGGCATGGTGCCGAGGATGCTGGCAGCATTTCCCCGCTGTATTGCGATGCTAATACGTTGTGCGAGAAAGCTGCCAGCTCTTCGGTCACCTGTGAATAGGTAGTTAGTTAAAATCATCCATTTAACACATTCTCTGAATTCCTTCTTCAGACCAACCAGCTTTTCGCAGACTTTCATTTGGCTGAATAAACTTTTATTATTTCGCAAACATTTTATTTCCCAACCCCAAAGTTGGGAAATGAAATTCGCCCAAATGAAACTTCTGCGAAAAGATGGCTGGCATGTGAAATTCGGCAATACAATTTTCGGCGAAAAGGCAGAGAACCATTTTGTACATGTACATTTAGCTGCAGTTAACCTTGCATAAATTATAAGTTAGTTTAAAGGGCGGGTGAGCAAGAGTTAAAAAATCTGATTTTAACAAATATACATCATGTTATTTGTTTTCGTTAATTTCAAGGGTGCATTTATTAAGTAACTTTTCAATGACACCGGATATTTCGGAGATAATAAAAAAAACTGATAAGGCCCTTTGCGAGCGTGTACACTTGGCTTAGGGCCTGTTTACATATTGATTAGTGTTTAGTAGGAGTTTATACATTTGCTACTATACCTACTTAAGTACTATCACGGACTATCGATGTTCGAAATGACATTTATACAAGGTGCCCGTGAGCAATGCGAGACATTTTAACTAAGCATTCCTGGTAATATTTAGAAACTAAAATGTCATATAAAATTTTCTGGATTAGGCCTAGTTTCAGAGATAATTAAACGTTTTTCGAAATCATTATTTCGCCGTAACTCGGTACAAAACACATTTTTTTCTGGGGTATTGCCACTTTGTGAGGTCTAGTCTTAATACCTATTGATTGACATCAAAAAGTTAAAAAAATGTATTCGAGAGGCTACCCCCAACTAAAAAAACAGTTTTTAGTTAATTTTAGGCTATGTGTTTATCAATAAGAATTATGTTTTATGTACAGGAGTGTTCAAAAAAAGGGAAAAAAGAACAAAAAAAAATTTTTTTTTGTCGAATTTCACAAAAAGTCATATAATTTTTTTTGCTTCTGTTGCCATCAGGAATGCACCGTTAAAATATCTCGCAATGCTCACGGGCACCTTGTATGTCACAGTTTTGAAAAGTTTAGTTGAGTGAAAAGTAGCAATTTATTAATTTTTGCAAAAAAAAAAAAGATAAATAACATAATTTAGTTTCTTTTAACGTACTTACCTATACTCCGAAGTTAACGTAATTCAATAAAAACACGGTGTATAAAACAACAGTTTTTGGTTCATATTATTATTTTCTAGTTTTTTCTATTCGCTAAAACCACAGTAATAATCCGCAACAACGCTATCAGGATTATCCCAACAGGTTGGCCAACTTTGATAAGCGGAATGAGGCAATTTTAGTTGAAATGCTTGTTTGGATTAGCACGCATAGTTTGGCTATGTTTGGCTATGGGCTATGGGATTAAGCCGTAACAGCCGTATTTGCTAATCCTGCCAATTTGATGCGGTGATTTCACTTTTACTAGGATTTCAGTTGTTAATTGAATTTACCAAACATCATTAAATGAAAATTACTAATTTATTACTTATTTGTTTATTTTATTTATTTGGGGCATCAACACTAATACAATAAGTAATACATAGTATAGTGAACAGAAAACATAGCCAATAACAGATGTCCACAAAAGTACAACTAACATGCAATAACTAAGTGGAAACAAGAGATTACAAAAAAAATGAGTTAAAAATCACTTTATGCATACGTAGTAGATATGGCTTGCGTAACGTGTGTGTGTGTGTGTGTGTGTGTGCGTGCGTGCGTGCGTGCGTGCGTGCGTGCGTGCGTGCGTGCGTGCGTGTGTGTGTGTGTGTGTGTGTAATCAAACAATCAACACGCATAGTTTGTGATTAAAAAAATAAATTAATCCTAAAACCTGACTTTGAAATTCGTATTAATATGATATTGATTTGCACTTATCAGTACAAACTATACATATCTATAACTATACATATATATAACTATCACGTCGAAAAACTGGCTAAAGATTGAAATAAGTTAAAATCAAAAATATCCTTTTTGATACAAGCTTTTATCGCTGAATGTACTTTTCTTTCAAAAGGCGACTAGCATTCATCAAGACAATTCTAATAAACCCAAACAAAATTGCGTTGTTTTATCACAGAGTTCCTATGGCTAACTCCTGTCTCCATCATCAGATCAGCTCCATGAATGTCATCATAATATTGCATTGTCATTCAATTTACATATGTATACAAAATTTCAGCTCAATCGGAAATCGGGATGTGGGTCAAATTTAACTTACAAGATTTGATTACAGACAGACAGACAACAGGACAGGCGAGACTAAATAAAAGCTTGTAAAAACAGCCCAGCCCAGTATATAAATAATAAATAAATATTATAGGACATTATTACACAAATTGACTAAGTCCCACAGTAAGCTCAATAAGGCTTGTGTTGATAGATAGATAGATAAATCATTTATTTGGCAGCTGCAAAAACACACAATATAAAGTTTAAATCATCATAAAGAACACAAATTATTACAGGAACAAAATAAAAATAGCACAAAATAAAATTGAGATTGGCATAATTAATAAACAATAAAATAAAAGTACCTCCCTACCAGTGGCGGCGCGTCACAAATATTCGTAGGGAACTCGGAGCTAATTTTGCTTTCCTTTTCTCCATGAACCGATCGTGAAAGTACTCAACGGGCTGAAATTAGACAAGCCGGTGGGAATCGAGTTCTTTGAACGATCCGCCACTGCTACCTACATACTGTGTGCGTTGCAGCAGGGCAAAAGGGTCACGGCTCAGTGATACTCTTCACTCTTTCGAGTAAAGCACTGGTTTTCTGCCGGAACCCAGGTCACAGCAGATGTATAAAATGAGGGTATACATGTGTGTGTTACATGTTTATAATATATAAGTCGTATGTGATAATAAATAAGTCGGCAAGGGTGTGAACAGTGTGTCTGCCTGCCATCTCCACCATGTTAGATTCTGAAATCTGCGACCAAAAAGCCAAAGTGTTGAGGGTACTTAGACAACGATATATATAATATATAAATATTTATAAACACATACACATACATAGAAAACACATATGACTTAGGAACAAATATCCGTGCTCATCACACGAATAAATGCCCTTACCAGGATTTGAACTCGGAACCATCAGCTTCATAGGCAAGGTCACTACCCACTAGGCCACCGATCGTCAAAAATGAAATATTTACATTTAAATATAAATTATATTACACATACTAAGTACACAACTGTAACATCTCATATACATATATATACTTAGCTCAACCTCTCACCCGCCTCGAGGCGATCCTATTATAGCAAATGGCTAATTCAATATGATTTTGATTGTTGTCTAGATTGCATTCCCTTAGCCCTGGGCAGAGCATTCCTTATCTAGTATCTGTTGTAAGACACAGACATATAATTTGACTAGAGTTCGTCTAAGCACATCTAAGCTAATAAGCAGGACAACAAGTTTTACTCACTATAATATGACCGTCACGCGGGTTTTTAGGTTTTACCGTTTATCTCCATTACTCTGAATATATATTTTTGTTGAAAATTTTCCTCGACGTATATCTCGGCTATACCAATAGCTATTTTATATTAAAATTATACTGCTATGGTATGTTGGGTAACTATAAACAATTTAAAATAAATAAAATGTAGACATATTTTCGTGATTTTTTTCTACCAATCCAACTTTAACCTTTTAAGATTTTGGAGTCTGCCCTTGCAAATATAGTGTAATTTCCGTATGATTTTTTTTCATTCCATTTATACATGATTATAACGTGTAAAAATTCTTTATAATATAAACTATTATTTCGTATCAACCCCTCAGGCCTTAGGAGAAAAGTTGTCCCAAAATTTTTCAAACTCTCCTTTTTGTTACCGCCGTAAAAAGTATATGAGCAGTAACGAGATAGAAAAAACTCAGGGATATTTTTTTCATACCAGCTAGATCGAAAGAGCTAGTGATTCTAAGTAGAAAAAACACTCAATTCAAACATGCAAATTCGTTATCATCAAAACTTGTCCGTACATGTATTAGTGCGAGCGAGAAACCCTCGCGAATGACAGCTTACTGATATGATTCCAATATATTTCAAATATCGGTTAGATGGCAGGTGCACATTCGATTTTGCCTGAATGTCTGCAGTTCGGATATAATAGCCACAGACCGACCTAAATGGGAACGCCCACTCTATGTCTAGATTGATCCTTACAATCGGATCCGCTCAGATTGTAAACGGCGATACGGGTTATTAAGCGGGTTGAAAGGAACTTCATGTTACCAGAAATGTAAACAAAGTAACTTAATGCAAGAAGTGTTAATAGCAAAAAACCGATTTTGTCGCCGCCGTGCAGGGCAGGGTCTCGACGACTCGAATAAAACTTGACCTCATAAGGGGCCCACTGATTACCAGTTCGCCGGACGATAACGGCCTGTCAGTTATTAGCAAAAGCTGACAATTGCATATAAATGACGACCGGTTTGGCCTAGTGGGTAGTGACCCTGCCTACGAAGCTGATGGTCCCGGGTTCAAATCCTGGTAAGGGCATTTGTTCGTGTGATGAGCATGAATATTTGTTCCTGAGTCATGGGTGTTTTCTATGTATTTAAGTATTTATAAATATTTATATATTATATATATCGTTGTCTAAGTACCCTCAACACAAGCCTTATTGAGCTTACTGTGGGACTTAGTCAATTTGTATAATAATGTCCTATAAATATTTATTTATTATTTATTAAATGACAGGCCGATGTCGTCCGGCGAACTGGTAATCATTGGGCCCCTTTAATAAACTGATTTAATCTTCCAAATAGTACTGGTTTACGAAGGAGTCCTTCCAAAACGATTAAGTGCAGAAAGTGGTGGTTGATAGTAATGGAGGATGATGAAAGAGTAATTAAGAACGGTAAAAAAGGTGGTTTAAATTTAGCCGCCTCTAATTGGCCGCGATACAATACGTGTGGAGCGCTCCTATTGGTGCTTTTGAAAAGCCTCCGAATATTAGCCGAGCCCTACGGCTGCGTTTAGATTTTTATTATTTTTAGATTGTGTTTAACTCCGGGGGTAAGAATATTGCAAACTCGAGTCTTTAATGCAAAATTTGCAAAATTTCACTCACCCCCGTCGTTGCACAATGTACTATTTTCGTGTGAATAATGACAACGTGTGTCAATGTCATTATTATGTCAAATTTCTTTGAAAATATGACTTTGGAGTAACGTCCTGTACCCCTAGTGTAAATAAATTCGATTTCGAAACGTGACGTACGCGTTTGCGTTTAGTCTCATTTTGTATTGGATTTAGAAAGAGCGCGCCAAGCGGGACGTTTTGGAAACTCAAAATCCTATACAAAATGAGACTTAACGCAAACGCGTTCGTCACGTTATGATGTCGATTAAATACACTAGGGGTACAGATGTCAAGCTGCAATGTGAAAGTAAACAGAATCTTAGTAATACTGTAAATCTGAATTATCACATTTCTGGGAAGCAATATAAAGTAGCACACTCTGTATTTAAAATATGTATGTAAGTACATTCGATCACATTGTGTTTATAAATACTGTAATCAACAATACATGAATTAATACATATAACATTACATACACAAAAATCACTATGTCTAAACTTAAAATCTAAAAACCAAACGCATGCACATAAAAAAAAAACACTAAAACTAAAAAAAAAAAAAAAAAAAAAAAAAAAAAAAAATTAATATACTGCCCTACTTAAAATATCCACCCCATTCCGACTCCCCAGTCCAAAAGTACCAAAAATACTTGCGGAATTGCCGCGCTGGATGGCAAGCGATATTTGTTGGACTAAGTAGGAGCCTGAAGCTGCAATTGACACCTGAACGTCACGTTATAAATGAAACTAACCACGCCCCTGTGTCATCGTGCTCCCCCTCCCCCTAGTCTTCCAAGTTTTAAGGGTAAGCATTAATTATAAAGAAAATAAACAAAAGAATGCATTAAAGTTACCTTCTTAAGTGGATCGCGCTGACAAAAGTAGCTATTTCAAGGGTATACTTATCTCCGAAGAGGGTTCTTTAATGCACAAAAGCTAATATTTAAGTCTTTAAATCGTTTTCTAAACGATATTAAGGAATAATTCAATTTCCGGGCCAATAATTGCTATGAGGCCACAGATTATCCACGTAAGACTGTGCATTATGAAGCGTTTATGAGGACTCGAGTTGTATACAAAGTCAATGCTGCGAACGAACTCCATCAATCAATTGCATCATTAATAATGTATTTTTTCCTATTTGTAATTTTATATTCATGAGTACAGTTTCTAATAAATACTTACCTATACAAGACCTTATGGTAGGTAATGAAGGCAATAACTTGACATCCATGTTTACTTCGATTTCCACCAATTTTCCTAGTCTTAAGCCAACAAGAGCAGAAAAGACATTTTTTTTTTTTTCAATAAAATACAGTGGATACTGTCTTAATATTAAATACGGACAATTTAAATAAGGACCTACGTAAATAAACGATTCTGCTCTCATATCAAAATTCGTATAAGAGTGCCAATTACTAGAAGCAGCGAGTAGTGTGTTACCCTCTAGCATCTCATCTCACCTCATTAGCAGTACTAATTACCTACAATTAAATTTAAATTATTATTAAGTGGTAGGTACAGAGTTGCTTTTGTATTTTTTTTAGATACGTCGGTGACAAACAATTATACTGCCTGCCTCATGGTAAGCAATCTCCGAAGCCTATGGACGCCTGCTACTCCAGATGTGTTACATGCGCGTTACCGATCCATACACTCCGCAACTTTGAGCTCCAGCAACCTTACTTACCGGCAAGAATACAACACTATGAATAGGCACTAGTGTTATTTGGCTACGGTTTTCAATTCAATTATTTTTCCAAGCATCATTGATTCAAAATTGACTGTGAATTTTTCTTATGCTTGGCCGCTATAGGATAATGCGCTATCTAGTTATAAGTGATCTTTGAATGGGATCAACCCCGGGAAAGCTTAATGATTGATGAGTTAGGGTTCCAAAGAAATTATGAATAGGTCCTATTTATCCGATTAAATTTTTAATCTGGATCATTTGATATTTTTCCACCCTTCCCTCGACTAGTGTATTTAATGCCATTGGGGTTGAATATTGATGCGATATTTAGTAGGGTTTTAATTAATGTTTTATTAAACAGCGTGTTTTCAATTTGAAAGCTTCCCATCTTGTTTGATAAATTAAATGTCCTTTTTAGACCCTAAGACATCATTATTGCTTAGAAAATAAACTATACTTGGCGTATGATAAATGCGTTCATATCACATTCACCAAAAATAAAAATATAATACTCTCGAGGTACAATATAGGAGGGGAAATGGTCCAAAGAGTTTCACAAATAAAGGATCTTGGGGTGACATTCGATGAGAAGTTAACATTTGACCAACATATACACAAAATAACATCTAAGGCTTTTCAAATGTTAGGATTCGTTCTTAGATCAGCCAAGCCTCTAAAGAAAAGTTCGTCATATATATTACTTTATAACGCTCTTGTGCGACCTTATCTCGAGTATGCATCAGAGATATGGAACCCGCATTACGCTGTGTACATAGATGCTGTAGAAGCAGTTCAGAAACGCTTCCTTAGAGCCCTCCACTTCAGACTTGAACATGCAAATCTGTCATATATCAAGCTGCTAGAAAGGTATAAGCTAAAGACGTTGGCGAGCAGACGCCACGCCCAAGATGCTACCGTCTTATATAATATATGTACCGGTCAGTATAACTGCCCGGAGCTCCTGGAGGATATCAGTTTCCGAGCTCCCACCTACAGGACACGGACACTTTGCCTATTCGCGGTCTCGACGGCTGCCACTAACGCTGGGGTACGAGCTCCGCTACGTAGAATTTGTCATAATTACAATAAAAACCTAATCTCGGTTGACATATTTAATAATTATAATGTTAATTTAATTTTAATTACCTGTATTGTAGCTTAATTTCTTTTGTATTGTTTATTGCTGTGATTTAGGCCGAACTCGATAATCCTATTTTTGTGTTTATGTACATACTAGTAGGATATGATAAATATTGTAATAGTTTAGTATTAATATAAGTAAGGATGTCTGTTTTAAGTACCGATTACAACGCTGTCGTAAAATTATTGTCGGAACTCCTAGTGGGAATTGTGTTAGGATGTAGGCTAAATTTATTATTTTAGAATCTTATCCGTATATATTACTGGCCTGTATCTGTTTTTTTCCCCAATAAAGAAAATAAAAAAATAAAATAAAAAAGGCAGGGGTTCCCAAAGTGTGCGCCGCGGCGCCCTGGTGCGCCGTAGAAAGTAAAGAGGGGCGCCGTGAGTTCTATCATTATCCGAAACCACAAATATTCGCGGGTACCTATTTGAGCGCTCGCATCGGTAAATAATATAGCGTCGTGTCACTCTTTTTCGACCGTGATTTTAAATTTACAAGGGCGCCGTTGCGAAATACTAAACTTGTAACTGCGCCACATGTTGAAAAAGATTGGGAACCCCTGCCCTAAGGGACTGTTTCATAATGTCCAAGTAAAGTCCTGAATAAGCTACTTGCCACTTATCTGACGAATAAAGTCATCGTTGGCGTTTCACAATCTTCAAATAAGCTTAACTGGTAGATAAAGTGCTATGTTTTGCAGGAAATTTTATCTGTCAGTTAATTTATTTGTTAATTAGCCCTATAATGGAACAGGCACCAGTAATGGGATGGTATAAACAAATCCTGTAAAATAAGAATTTACCATCGGTTTTTAATCGCCGGCAACATTTTACCGTAAACAAGAGCCAAAGAGCTGCTTAAGTTGTATTTTTCAATTATATCAAATATAAAAGAAAAATTAAACTTAAGCAGCTCTTTCTTACTTTTGTTAGTTTGAAAATTAATGACGCCATACATCCCATGACTGGAGCAAAAAACCATAGTTTTAATTGGTTAATAATATTGAAACCAATTGCAGTAGCTTTCATTAAATACATAGAAAACATAAAGGACGAATTGGACATTCAACTTTTAAAGCATAAAGCGTTAGAAATTTTAAAAATGTAGGTGAAATATCAAAAATACTCTAAATTTTCTCTTAAATGTCCCATAATTGGTGCCGTTAACATATACATTACTTTACTTGGACATTCTGAAACAGGGCCGTAGTAAGATTTAATTTATTATATTACTTTAAGTATAGCAAATTATAGTATGGTCAATATGAGTGCTTCTATTTATTGGCTATATTCAAAAAAAATAAAAAAAATAAAAAAAACATTTATAAGAAGATTCACGCTTTAATTAGTAGAGCTTCCATTCTATTAACAAAACTGTATTTTTGAAGTGAAAACTTCTTTAGCGGCGCTGTGCACTTTTTGTGATGGGGAATTTAACTCGCGTCAGTTGTCACGTGACCGTCAGATTGAAAATTCGTAAGACGGACACGTGACATCATGGTGACGTGCAAATAGAATGTCATCGAAACCTGGTTACTTTTGAAAAATCGTATCTCATTTCGTCACTTCATAATCGAAGTGCTGTCATAACGGTTAAATCTTTGTTAATTGTGTTGTATTGTATCTTTGTATTGTTGGGTGTCCATGATTGTAGATACTCAAATTATTCCTTACCAAAAATTTAAAGCGTGATTGTTTTACTTAATATGATGATGAACGATTCATTAACATTTACTGATTGTGTAGGCTGTAGTCCTGCTCACGTCTCATGAATTACTCTGTATATGTTATATATTAACACTCAAATTCGCATTTCAAAATATCTTCCGCACTCAATTTTATTTACGTAGGTATAATAGAGAATTATCTCTTTTTATAAAACTGCTACTCAATTTCTCCTAAATATCAAAAATGCACAACGTTAATATTTAAGTTTTCACTTCTGCCGGCACTCCCGGAGTGCAACCCGTTGTTTTTTTTTTACTAATATCAGTTGTATCTAAAATTTCGACCAGCGGTGGCAGAATGGTTCCATTTTTATCGCCTCTCACTATGCCTGTCACTTTCGCACTTACATACTTGTTAGAACGTGACAGGCATGGTGACTGGCGATAAAAATGCGACCGTGCTACGGTCGCAGGAGTGACATTCATATCTTAATCCACTCTTGATTAAATAACAATAGCATATTTGTCAATGTATCTCACTCGCACCAATGTATATGTGCGAACGAGATGCACTAAGAGTTTCCACAGGCTCAATTAAACGTCAAAGTAATTTATCAAGAGGCACGCTGAGACAGCATAATGCCGTGTTGACCGAGCACACATCAGATGGGGAATACAACCCTCTGGAACACAGATCACTCGCCCACTAGACGGCGCAAGGAGTACATGTTTCTGGCAGTGTTGACCGAACGTTAATTGCAATGTAAACCATAACGGACGGTTACAGTTTACGGTTCAATTTGTAATGGTTAATGACGTTTTAGTCAACACTGGTTTCAGGCTACCCTGAAAACTAGCGTCATGACATTGTGTATCATGCTCAGTGGTAATGGTAAGTGGCTTACTTTTGGAGTGATTGTATTTTTGCTATGTAAAAATGGAAACTGTCTTACACGATGTAAATATTTTCATTTTCTATTAACTCACGTTCATCCCGTATTTGTGATGACAGAGCCATAGGTAAGCACATATCTCAGTTATGTCCACATTTACGACTAGGCGTATTATTTGATAATGGCGGGATAACGCTTTTGTTTCTGAGTGCTATGCCGCGCGGCGTAGGTAGTACTTTAAAACTATACTTGCCGCAAAACTAACTGACGACTGAGATCATAATGCTATCTCCTTTACCCTTGTAAAGACCAACCAAGAGTGAAAAAGATGGCATTATGACCTGACTCGCCACTTAGTTTTGTGGCAAGTATAGAAGAGCGCTATTAAGTGACTGTGATATTATGTGATCGGAAGCTTACTTTAAAATACTTCTTACCTAATGGGGGGTCTACGTGAGGTAGTCAATGAAGTCTCAGCTGTATTACCTAATTGCAAAAGCAACCCTATATTCTGCAGAAGAAAGATCAATATTGCTTATCTATGTATACACAGATGTGATGATTTGAGAGCTGGTGGAAATGAAATGAAATGCGTCGCTTGAGTGTCTCGGCGGCCGGTTTTAGTACTTTAGCAAAAGGTCGTGTTTCTATACGAGTTTCATAGTCACATACGTCTTTTTAGTTTCGATGTAGATAGCAAATATTTGCGTTCTATTATCTTTGACACGCGGCAGTGTGGGGAATGAAAAGACGTGCAGTATTTTCGAGGATTGCGAGGTATATTCAGCAGAAGGTATGCGGGCCAGGTGTCCGAAATTATTTGCAAACGCTTCTAAAATAAATAGTTTATTTTTTTCTTATTTAATACATGTTAATTATAAGATGTAATGTTTTGAAAAGATGTGTCCCGCCGAGTTTCTTGCCGAGGGTAGAGGGTATCCCAATAAGGACTTATTGGGATACCCTCCTCCAATTGAGGGGGGATTTAAATCTTATCGAGTCAGAGGTGTAGGGTTAGAGCCGGTGTAGCTTTATTTGACGTTCATAAGCGCATTGTAATGTAATATGCCTACTTGAATAATAAAATATCTTTATCTCATCTTTAGTGGGGAGGCAAGGTAAATGCAAATAAATAGTGTGGATGCATTAGGTGATACATAAAAGGGGTAGAAATTCCATTACAAAGAATGTCTAACGGGGTGATGAATTCCGTTATGGTTTTGATATTCATATGTCACGATTGTCCACGATTATTTGTTGCGAACCGATTGGTGCGAGATACAGTGCGAGTCGTGTTAAACGCGTCTTATAACAATTTCTTTTTGTGAACGTAATTTAGTGTCCCACTGGTAAGCAGAGGCCTCCCCTTCTTTCCTCCACTCAACACCGTCTTTTGTACTTTCCCGCCAATCCAGATAAAATGCGTCCAAGTCGTCCCGCTATCTCCTTTTTGGCCTGCCTGCACCCCGGCCAGCACCATGTATGGTGTCCCACTTGGTAACCATTTTGGCCCACCTTTCAGGGTGCATATGGCAGACATGTCTAGCCCAGTCCCACTTAAGCTCAGCGGTCAAGACACCTACATCTACAACTCGGTTCTGGAGCGCAGTTCCGTGTTTCTGATTCGATCAGTTCTGTGAACACCTAGTATACTATGCTCCATCGCTCGCTGGCAAACCGTGAGTTTGATCGGTAACATCACAATCCTACAATCGAATCAACCACTTTTCTCGTACCATTCATAATTCAAAATCGTTTGTGACCCTGTGTTTATAATTATCACATAAGTGGTAATTGCAATATCTTACTTATCGATATCATTTTATCGACAAACTCTATTTTATACTCTTGACTATTTTTCTTTGCTATTCCTGCGGTGGCAGCATGATTGCATTTTTATCATTTGATTTGTCACTATGCCTGTCACTTTCGCACTTACATACCTGTTAGAACGTGACAGGCATAGTGACAGGCGATAAAAATGCGACCGTGCTTAGCCCGCTGGTATCATTTTTGTGACAATCTCATGTCAATTTAGTTCGCCTGTTTCTGAAGGCAAGTTTAGACCGCTAATTTTACGTTCAGCTACGGCTACGCTACGCTAGCGGCAAGTTTGAAGTTTCAAAAGTGGTCACGTGTTTTAATTTGTTACCTGATACGTGATGGATTCCCTTTTGCACAATTCAATTATCTTTAAGCGTAAGTATCATTTTAGATCTGCAAAAACTGTATATCTATGGTTGTGCCATTCTTGAGAACGTTCTCCATTTACCATACAAAACGGGGAACGTTCTCGAAAACGGCATAACTATATGTATATCTAGCCACTTTTTACGCCTAGCTACTTCTGTGACTAACTGTACCATAAAGGGATTGATTAATTTATGAGCCTCCATCCATCAATACCCGTTCGCTTTCACCCATTGTAAACAAAACGGGACCTTTCAAAACAACGTTTGTCTCAGCCGACGTTGTCATACAAACTAAAACTACCAGTGTTATGTAATTATACACGTTCACGCGGGAGCTACAGCTGTATTCGAACTTTAGTTCTGATTTAATTTTGACATCAGCTGCGGCTCATCTCAGAAGTGGACGCGAGGCAGATGTGAACATTATCTACCTAGCTTTGCCGTTGTCACGGCTTCTTGTCGCGAAAGAGTTTGCGGTCAGCTTGATAATCGCAAGAATTGACGAAAGGACTTTTGGCGAAACCGAAAGTATCTGACCTTCGGCCCGAAAGGGAAAACTATGGGCTTAACGTATTACCGAAAAATGATAATGATATATATATATATATATATATTAATACTTATGACTACATGCATACAAAAGCTTACCAGCGTAACTACAGGAAAACTAAAAACCGCGCTTGAAAATTGCATGCATTTCGTTGTCAAACATTGTGAGACGGTGCGAATTCTGTGTATAGTATTTATTCTGTGCCAAAATTTATTAATGTTAACATCACATTAAATTTAAATAATTTCTTACGTTTGATTGCCGCTCCTACAGATCAGATCATAATCCGTAATCAAACTAAGATTGCTTGAAGACAACTATCGGCTTGTAAACAATGTACACAAATAAGTACACAGTCATGTTTTAATACTCTACTACCTTAATCTGGCTGTTACACAAATAATAAAAGGCGAACGCATACGCAGTTAGCATCAATAGTAGTCGCGCCAAAAGTAGATATGGGCCATACTGGCGGAATCATGGTCGCATTTTTATCACTTGTCATGTCATGCATCACTTTCGCACTTACATACTTGTTAGAACGTGACAGGCATGATGACAGATAATAAAAAACCGACCATCTTAGCTCTACTGGATTACATTTCTAAATGTGACCGAAACCGGCAAAACGTCCCACTTTGTCGCTTGCTATAAGGACGAGATTTGCTTGTATATTTATACGAATAACCTGTCAAGGCGTCCATAAGGAGTCCAGAAAGAGGGACGTTTTGCCGGTTTCGTTCGCAAATGAAGATATATCTCTAGAGTCTAGAGTTTGCGTTCAAAAGTGTCTGCTACAGTTGAACTGCTGTACATAATAGACATTATCTTTTCTCGCGTAGTCGCGATTCATTACTAATTTTGTGCCAACGCTTCTTAACGTAAAAACAATAGCACCTCAAATTGAAATAAGTAAATTTCTAGCGTTCGAATGTCGCTCCTGGTGTACATACAAACAGATCATAAGAATGTTTGCTCAGGCCGGCAAACATCGGTCCGTAGTCAAACTAAGATTGCTTGAAGACAACCATCGGCTTGTAAACAATGTACACATGTTTTAATAACTATCTACTACCGAAACTTGCCTGTAATTATACAAATTACAAATAGTGAATGCTTAGGCTTTAATTATGCTTAATCGCGTTCTAATCGCCTGTCACGTTCTAACAAGTACCTATGTAAGTACGAATGTGACGCATGTCGCGCTGACAACTGACATTGTCAATTCCCTATCCATTTCTGGGTTGAATTGAAAACAGTTGATAGTAACGACGGTACCGGAATTGTTACTGACATGCGACAATTGTCACTGTTGTGAAGCAGGACCAGATATTATTTACCTATGTAAATTATAATATCTATATGCATCAACAGCAACACTCTAACTATCCATCCGTGGACCGTATTGCCGTGGCATAAGGATTTTAACAGTGTGGACGTTGGTATGTAATAACTGTAGCACCCATGTAGAGTTAAAGCTTTTAGACCCCACTTGTCATATCAAAAAAATTGACGAGTGTAAACATGATTGAACAGTTAGGCCAAGTGCGCTCACCAGGACAGTTGAACCCACCCTAGATACAACCGAAAATTAAGGATTAGAGGCCTTTCCACCGTTATGCATTTTACCTGTAAAGAAAAGGAAATATTTGTCACAGGCATCTTACGAAAACACGTCCCAAAACACCTTATATCATAACACTAAACTTATAAGCGTTCTTGGTGACATAGGTAAGATCATGATAACACACAATGTAAAGGGTTCTTGACGTTGAAATGGTTGAATGGTAAGCTGCAGAGTTAAGTGACCCCCCTGCATAGAAATTTGTCACTCAACTCTGCAGCTTACTGTACTTAGCTTACAACAAATACAGCGGTAATTTATCAAAATAGATCACCCACTTACCTGAAAACTTTAGCGTTAACTCCAAAACTAAAAGCGTTGTAAAACGCGTTAAAATGTTTTGTAAAACCCGTGAGAACAAACAAGCGGTCCATTAGCGTTAATTGTGTAAGTCGCGTGCTCCTCTGTTTGGCCACACACGTACTTGAACACTTTACTTTCTTAGATAAATGTGTGGACACACTGGCATGTAGAAACGCGAGGGAATGCTATGATACAAATGTACTTAGTTATGCAAATCTGTTTTAAAATACATTGGGTATCCAGAATAAAACTTATACAGCAGTTTAAAAAAGGTATATTTTTTTGGTAAACAATGTTAAAATACATAAGTAAGCCGCTTATAAAAAACATATTACTTCAACATTAAATAGATCCGTCTGTTAAAATAAAGAAGAACACATATATTGTATATTGAGTTAGCTCTCTCATTCATACTCTGAGTAACTCATACCCATACTTGCGCACTTTATTATCTTAGATGTTAGATAAATGTTGGCGCCGTCCGGGTAAATGTGTGGACACACCGGCGTGCAGAAACGGCCGTAAAATCTTATTGGAAAAAAGTATGATAACTTTTGTGTTGAGTAACTACATTTATCTTTGGTGTGCAAAGATTAAAACGACAGGTGAAATGAACACGGCAATTTATAGAGTTGGACCAAGAATACTTTTCGTGCCAATTGCTACGCTAAAATAATAAATATGGATCTTATATCTATACTTATATGTATTTTATGCTGTGTATGCATCAGTGTCAAGTTTGTGCTAAGTTGGCGTGGTCAGAGTGTAAAGGTTTTTGGCTTTCAAAGAGTTAAACTATACGAGTACTTTACATCTGTATTTTTCTTACCACAAAATAGATTATTTTGTCACGACCTTACTCCATTGAAATTCGTTTAATAGTTTTTAGACGTCGCTGAAAGAACATCTTTATAGATTCTTAAATCTTAAGGTTCTGGACAACAATGGAAATCAAATGCCTTCCTTTTTTTCCCGCAGTCATGTATAAATGAGGCTTCGTGAGAACAGTAGAGCTAAGATGGTCGGCTCTTTATCATTTGTCACCATACCTGTCACGTTCTAACAAATATGTAAGCGCGAAAGTGACGGGCATAGTGGCAGGTGATAAAAATGGAACCATGCTGCAGGGCATGGTCGTGTTTTTGTCACTTGTCATATCATGCGTCACGTTCGCATTTACGTATTTGGTAGAGCGTGACAGGTAGGGTGACAAATGATAGACAGCCGACCATCTTAGCCCTGCAGCATGGTTCCATTTTTATCACCTGCCACTATGCCCGTCACTTTCGCGCTTACATATTTGTTAGAACGTGACAGGTATGGTGACAAATGATAAAGAGCCGACCATCTTAGCTCTACATGATACCGCTGCTGGTGGCAGCATGGTACATATAAATAAATAAATAGTTATTTATTTATACCTATGTACCCCAATAGACTTTGAATTTAGTAAGCTGAATAGAGTTCAATTTACACTACCAAATTTTGACACCCAGGAGGAAAAGGTTAGTTATATTTGGTTTGTCACCTATACACTAGTTTAACTGTACCCCTAGTGTAAATAAATTCGATTTCGAAACGTGACGTACGCGTTTGCGTTTAGTCTCATTTTGTATTGGATTTAGAAAGAGCGCGCCAAGCGGGACGTTTTGGAAACTCAAAATCCTATACAAAATGAGACTTAACGCAAACGCGTTCGTCACGTTATGATGTCGATCAAATTTACAATAGGGGTACTGTAGACTTGAGTTTATGTAAAGGTTACCTACCTCGCAAGTAAATAGCGTATTATTGCAATTTAAACCATAATACATACGTATGAGATAACATGCTATACCACTATACTTACCCAAACTCGTATCTGATATACGTATCTAATATAGATACGAGTTTGTGTAAGAATAGCAGGTACCCTAAACAAAATATCTTTTAGATTTTATTGTACGACTTTGTAGGCTTTATTGATTTATATGTCCATGCCAAATTTCATCTTTCTAGCACTAACGACCACGGGGGAAAGCCTCGGACAGACAGACAGTCAGACGGTCATGGCGAAACTATAAGGGTTCCTAGTTGACTACGGAACCCTAAAAAGCGGCGTATAATTCCGAAAAGAGATTCATATTGACAACAAAATATGAGTTTCAGGATTATCCAATTTCCGAAATTATCCGAATGCATCTTACCACACATATACCTATAAGGCCTAAAAGAGGTCAGTCGGTCAATCATACAGCGCACAGGTCTTTTGAAACAGGTTTATTATACTGCGACGTGCAAATTTGTTTGAGAGTACATAGGCTGGGGGTTGTTTAGACTGTATAATCAAAGGGGTAGAATAAGAAGTTACCCTTCGTTACTGCAAATATTATGATTATGGCGACCTAATTTATTTTGCAAGCTTTGCAGTAAAGGCTCGAATTTGGGAGCGTATTTGGAAATGACACTAAAGAAATATAGACTTTCTATAATTGACATATAAGGACGGGCCTTATGGGCACAAATAATGTTGCTAGTTCAGCGGTGTCACTCATGAATTCGAGCCAATCGTGCAGTCTAACGCAACTAGTTGCGACCAATCGCGTGCGTGATAAGAAGTCGTCAACCAATCGCGTTGCGGCGTTAGACTGCACGATTGGCACGAATTCGTGTGCGTGACACCGCTGTACTGGCCAGATTCTTGCTGCGCATTAGGCCCGTCCTTAGATATATATATTTTAATGCTTTCTATGGTGTTCCCGGATAAAAATTTGCCGGTTTTATCGCTTTTGAGTGGAAATTTGTGTAACCAATTCGATATTCATAATCTGTCGCTTTCGCAGATGTGATAACAGTGCTAGATCTGTGTGATATTATTTTACAAGCTTTTATTTAACTTGCAATGTACCTATGACCCGTACATACATATACCGTACAAATATAATGCAACGGCAACGCGCATGTAATACCTCTGGTGTTGCAGGCGTCAATAGGCGACGGTGACTGCTTACCATCAGGCGGGCCGTATGCTTGTTTGCCACCGTCGTGGTATAAAAAAAAATTATATATATAGTAATCTTGCATGATAAGATGGACCTACTTCCCGGTTTCCGATGAAGCTGAAAATTTGCATACATATTTAAGTCGGGTGACAATGCAATATTATGTTCTGATCGATGATCTGATGATGGACACAGGAGGTGGCCATAGGAACTCTGTGATAAAACAACGCAACCTAATGTGTGTTTGGGGTTATTAGAATTGTCTCGAGTATTATTTGCCTGTAGAAAGAAAAGTACAGTCAGCGATGTAAGCTTGTACCAAAAATGAAATTTTTGCCAAAAACTTATTTCGATTAAAACAGTAAAAGCACCCAACTGTTGTCCAGTACAACAACTATGAAAATATTTGGCCTCAGAACTGCGTCATTTAAATAATATTCACATTGAGGGGGGATTTAAATCTTCTCGGATCAGAGGTGTAGGGTTAAAGCCGGTGTAGCTTTATTTGACGTGCATAAGCGCAGTGTACTTTAATAATAAACTATCTTTATCTTATCTTATCATCTGAACGGAGATATTCAATTTAGTTTTGGATCATAGTCCAAACATTTGGGCTATCTGTAGTTGGGTGGTTTTACAGTACCTACTGTAAGGAGGTATTTGTAAATAGCTTATATTTTGACTATTCTTGCTTTTATTTATGTCAAGCTTATAAAAGATTATCAATTGACTCTTACTTGTCACTGGTTCCCGCCATTTTGAATTGTTGTAAAATAGCGGGTAATAGTGACAAGCGGCCAGTTCGAGTACGGACAAGTTATAGTGAAGACGTCTTGGAATATTTATTGGAAATTGGTTGTTATTGTGTTTATTACAAATGAACAAAGTTAAAATATTGGTACAATTATTCGAAGCGCTGATGGCCTTATGGCGCGGTAAGAGCGTGACTTTCAATCAGGAGGTCGCGGGTTCAAACCCCGGCTCGTAACAATGAGTTTTTCGGAACTTATATACGAAATATCATTTAATATTTACCAGTCGCTTTTCGGTGAAGGAAAACATCGTGAGGAAACTAGAAGTCTCCCGATAATGCCTAGTTTACCCTCTGGGTTGGAAGGTCAGATGGCAGTCGCTTTCGTTAAAACTAGTGCCTACGCGTATTCTAGGGATTAGTTGACAAACGGACCCCAGGCTGCCATGAGCCGTGGCACAATGCCGGGACAATGCGAGGAAGATTGGTACAAGTATTCATTTTCATCATCAATCCGCTAATATTCCAACATCATGAAGGTAAGTAAAATTATATTAGTTGCAGTAGCAATTTCTACTCATAATTTCCAACAGTTATAAATTCCTAATCCTACGCAAGCCCTTTATCACACTTAAAGTTATACAACTTGTACTTAAGGTAACATGCGTAACGTAACGCGTAATAAGTGGTAGGTGCAACAATATTAATGTATGTGAGGTTTGCACCTACCGAACCTACGTTTAATTTTATTATTCCAAATAAAAGTCTATGATATATACTTCTTTGTCCAGTATTTTAGTTTAGAGATAGTAAAGTACGTATAATTACGGTCAATATATAAAAAACATCAAACCGTTTCTTACATATACAATTATACCAACAAAAATACAGTACAGTACAGTGCAGTACAGTTCAAGATAGCACCTAAGTAGGTAAGAATAATTTGCACACACACACACTAGTGATAACTTGTCTAGCACAATGAAAAAAATAACTGAACCAGTGTGGTCAACATGGGATTCGAACCTAGGTACAACTGAGGGCCACCGGCAAAAGCAATCATCGAAATTTCGTTAAGTGTCTCTCTATCGCTTACAACAATAACGAAATTTCGATTTTCGCCGTAGAGTAGCACATACTATAATACTTTGATACGAGTAATAGAGGAGTGTTCTTAAAATATTTGAGACCACCGTAGCTCCGATAACCTAAAGGCAAGTATGCGGAAAGCGCTAGTAAGTAGACTACTAACGGCCCGATTCGAAAAATGAATAAGACACGTTTAAGATCTTGGAAAGATCTTTAAATGTTTTTTTCGTTCGCTGTCTTTTAAACGATCGATAACCACACGACATGTTGAAATTGACGTTTATTTCGATTCCGCTGTGATCCCAATATGATCTATCTACAATATTTCTAATATCAAAGTGATATTGGTTATTCGAATCGAGCTGCTTCTGTCAATTATACGACATATAAATGATATCTAAATGAGAACTTATCTAAACCAGAACTTATCGTTATCGTATATCATTCTTCGAATCGAGCCGTCAGGAAATACATTAAAATGGAGGCAATTTATGGACAGCCCACGTAAACTGTATCGACCCTCAGGCCTTTGCTGGCTTAACAATAACTATTTCATACCACACTTATCATACCACTTAGATTTTGCGGCCTTGTCGAGTTTATGTCATGTAACTTAGGAATTTCTGATTACCTGGAACAAAAAATAAAATGTCAGTACAGATGTTCAAATGTTGAAGTAAAAAATGTATGATCATCAATTAACATCAAATAGATACTGGGCAAATAATATTGCAACGTATCTGTAGAAAAGAGGATATATTGTGTTATATTTGCCCACTTTCATGCTGCTAATAACTTTATCTGGGTTTTTACAGAAAACACTATATACAATTAGAATGAGTTGTTATGAAAAGTTAGTCGCTGTCAGTTTTGTACCAATAATTAAGCATTCAATTTCAATAAAAACGTTGTTTTGTTGTTTATTTCATATTAAGCGATATTACAATGTGAACGAAATGAAAAAAGTTGATTTCCATAGAGATTTCACGCTTAATTGTCGTTACAAAACTGACGGCGATTAACTTTTCATAACTACTCACGCAAATTGGCTACACTATTTTCTGCAAACTCCCATCTAATGGGATATAGTAAGGATTGTACATTTTATTTGTATATATAATTGATGTCAACAGTAAGAGTAAAATTTTATTTTTCAAATACCTACACAAAAGTTAACAAAAACGGATCAACGTGCGGTAGGTGTGAACCCTACAATCGTAATTCAGAGATTAATAGCATTCGGACTCAATCTGTCCGGATTGACTACGTCCGGAACTGGTTTCCGATTATGACTGATGACGGAATTAATGTGCACGTAGAGGTACAGTGATATAGAGAATAAACGTGCGGGCGCTCTTAATAGCTCACTTTCATTGGCCGATAGGGCCCGCGTGCGGGGTACGGGAGATTTCCAAAACGCATGCCATTATGAGTTTCACTAGTCGTTATTTTTTTATACCACGTCGGTGGCAAACAAGCCATACGGCCCGCCTGATGGCGAGCAGTCACCGTAGCCTATGGACGCCTGCAACTCCAGAGGTGTTACATGCGCGTTGCCGACCTTTTAAAAACCTGTACACTCCTTTTTTGAAGAACCCCATACTGTATACCCTCGGTAAAACCTCGGCATGAGCACCCCTCATTCCACAGCCGGAGCGTCCGCGAGAGGAAATTCCTCTTAAACCGCACAGTGCGCGACCATTTAGGCTCTAGGGTATGAGGATGAACACCCTGTCGACGGCGAGCAGTGCGGTGTTAAAAAGTGGCCGTTGGCATCATGTCAAACAATTCTTCAGAGCACAGCCCATTGTACAAGCGGTAGAACACACACAAGGAGGCAAAGTCTTTCAGACTTAAAGGTTCAATGCCGCTTGTGAGTTTGGGACCGTCGACGATTCGTACAGCGCGCCTTTGGACTGAGTCGAAGGGTCCAAGCTGGCATCCAGGTGCTCCTGTCCAAAGGTGACAGCAGTACACCATGTGGGTTCTGACTTTATATCACCTTACTGCCTGTGGGGAGTTATCCGCTCGCTGTATATCGACCGAACTATCGACTTTGAGTTTCACTAGTCGTTATACCGCTTGCGGGCTCAGTGGCTCAGTTTCATTGGTTGATAACTCGCGTGCGTACAGGTATCAACCAATGAAACTGAGCCATAAAGGATATAATATACGCAATGCGATGAAATTAAAATCCGTTTTAACATTCCTGACATCATATCAAAAACAACCTACGTAAATTGGTCGGGTTCACTGTTACCCACCAGGAACCGGTGGGCAACAACAATACGTCTATTGCTTTGATATGGCAGTTAAGACTTATCAGAAGTAGGCAGAAATTAAAAGTGAGACTATGAAACAGGACAAACAATAGCGCTTTTTCTGCTACTCCTACTGAAAATTCCATAAGAGCATCCCTTTTTAAATCATTTGAGGTGCCGTAGGTTCAAAAAGTAGAGTTTTTGAAAATTTTATACTTGATTACGTAAATCACAATACGCTTGCCAAAATTTAATTAGCAAACTTGAGGATTTTTCAATACGGACTTCATCGATTTGAATCCTAATTTTGAAAAACGCTTGATAGAAAAAAAATCACGAACTTAGGTAAAAACGCACTTTAAAAATTTGTAACATATTATACATAAATTGCTCCCAAAAAAATATTATTGAGGGAACTCATCGATTACTTTTTTTTCTTAAAACTTACAACAAATTAACATTTAAAAACGATATCCGCGGTCCCGAGCTCGCACATTATTTCACCCACGCTTATACTCAGTGAGAGCGTTAATTGATAAAAAGTAAGAAACAGTAAGCCATCTAAATGTCAGATTAACGGCACTACAGAATAATCTTACTCATAATTCGTCCAGATCAACGCTTCAACTTTCATCAACTTTGGGAACTAGAGCGGCAATTGACCTTTTATAATCTTATCTTGATCGCTGCTACTAGTTTTGGGTTATAAGTAACTGATATTATAAATAATTATACTTATTATAAGAGGCTTAATAATAAGATTAATAAGTAGTCTGGTTTGACGCTGAGGTCATAAAGTTAGGGTTGGCTGTGGACATAAATAATAAATAATTATAAATATGTATTGCGTTACATATACATTTTAGAGCCGTATCATGGCTCCTGTACGCGATGGGCCATCATACTGGCCCACTAAGATGGGCCAGCGTGTAGAGAGTAGTGGTGTCGGTTGGCCACGGTGTCGGTTTGTCATCCGCACACCAAAGGTAGTGGGCCAGCGATGCGTACGCTACACGTGGCCCATTCCATTATGGCTCCTCTACACGATGGCCCAGCGTACGCCAGTCCAAGGGACGCATTTTTGCGTTAAAGGGAGCAAGTGATATTGCTATCTCATTCCACCGCATAGCTGCGTCCCTTAGACTGGCCTACGCTGGGCCATCGTGTAGAGGAGCCATAATGCGTGCTCTCAACCACCGTATGGCGATGTCGCTGGTCCAGCGCTGGGCCATCGTGTAGAGGAGCCATAACCATCGCATAGCCATCTCACTAGTCGAGCGCTGGGCCATCGCGTAGAGGTGCCATCACACTGGCTGGCGGGAGAGTTGAAAGCGAGGCGAGCGTGCAGTGAGTGCGCCGCGAAGTGAACGAATTCTTGGCGAAACATCGGTAAATAAAGGTAATAAAATAAATTCCCTATAGGCCCGGTTATAAATGTGATTCACTTGTTTTTAGAGTTCCGTACCCAAAGGGTACAACGGGACCCTATTACTAAGACGTCGCTGTCCGGTCGCCTGTCACCAGGCTGTATATCATGAACCGTGATAGCCTAGACAGTTGAAATTTTCACAGATGATGTATTTCTGTTGCCGCTATAACAGCACAAAGTACGGAACCCTCGGTGGGCGAGTCCGACTCGCAACTCGCAACTCGCAAACATCTCACGCAAATCGGCAGTGTGATAAGGCATTTAGGGAATTCAAGGATTTTAATGTAATAAAATAGCTAGTAGCTTTACTTTATTTCGATAACCAAATTAATACACATACCTAATATATAAGCGCTTTACAAAATGGATATATACAGCGAATGACTAACTAGCTTAAAAATAGGCCCTTGAGGCATTGTACCTAGGATGCTAGCGGCATTTCCTCGTTGTATCGCAATACTGCAGATACGTTGTGCGAGGAAGCCGCCAGCTCTTCGGTCACCAGTTAGATACGTCAACCAGACGCTTCGCGATTTGTGCAAAGAACTTGTACGCGCTGGGACCCCATGGACCTAGAGTTTCAACACCAAATTAATACATATACCTTATATATTATGTAACTTGATTCCATTACCAAAACAATCCAAAAGAAATTTCAATAATAAACTCTATAAGAGTACTAAATGAATAAAGTAAAATTAAATTTCTATTTTAGTTTCAGCAACTACTTCTAATCCAAACTTTTGCCTTTTCTATTCACTTTCATTACTTAACTTAACAATTTTAAGAGCAATCTTAATTATTTATATTTACAACTGAGTTCATCTTTTCATTAAAACGTACTTTGTTAATAAAGGATTCTTGGACGTAAGTACGCTTAAATAAAATGGGGACATCTTTTATGGCTCCTCTACACGATGACCCAGCGTAAGCCGACTGGCCAGCGATGCGTACGCTACACGTGGCCCATTCCATTATGGCTCCTCTACACAATGGCCCAGCATACGCCAGTCCAAGTGACGCATTTATGCGTTAGGAGCAAGTGATATTGCTATCTCATTCCACTGCATAGCTGCGTACCTTAGACTGGCGTACGATGGGCCATCATGTAGAGGAGCACATACAGATCGATCTAATCGAGTTCAAAGGAAAGAGCCATGTTCCCCACCGTGAAGGTGTTTGAAGGTATACGTACATTACATTTCTATAATAAAGTATATAGGTACATAGGAAATAAGCACACAATCAAGTCAAGAACTACATCACATGCTAAGATGCCACTTTTTTTATCACATCCATGCAAACGGAAATTCGTTCTCATTTTAAAACTACGTGTTATAACCGAGCTTGTGCGGACTCTTAATAATTTTTAAAGTAAAAAAAAACCGACTTCAATGAGGGAAACCGGTGAAAGAACGATTATTGTTGATTTAAGATTTCATACAATGAAATTAAAAGACAGCGTCCTACGCCTAATTATGTAGAAAAGGAAGTAACATGTTTTTTTTTGCCACTGCACCCACCTTGGCACATTTCAGATTTGTCCTATGGTTGACTGGTAAGATGCCCGCAATAGGGTATTCGACTGTATTTAAGATAAATTATTTCACACCATGCATGAAATAAAGCACCAGATAATTATTAAAAAAACTAAATAGGATAGAAATATAAAAATGTGCTTTGAAAACCTAACTGCTTGGCAAAGAGAACAAATTGCCAAACGTGAACTATGCATCATCGAAGAGTTCCGTTCTGTTCATCATCAGCAGTTCCACTTCATCAAATGTCACTTCTACAAATGTAAATACTTGATTTGTTAATGAAAATACTAAGATCACTATATATATGCCTTTAACATTTGAGGAATTCCCTCGAGTCCTCATGGACCCCATCGTCAGAACTCAAACTTGACAAAAATTTGTCTTGAAAATCTAATTTGCTTAACAAACACAGCGAAGAGGACCAATCGCCAAACGTGTACTATGCGTCGTTGAAGAGTTCCATTCTGATCATCATCAGCAGTTCCACTTCATCAAACGTCACTTTTTTAAATGTAAATGCTTGATTTTTCAAAGAAAATACAAAAGTCACTATATGTATGCCTTTCATATTTGAAGAGTTCCCTCGATTTCTCATGGACCCCATCGTCAGAACTCGAACTTGATAAAAATTTGTTTTGAAAATTAAATTTACTTAACAAACACAGCGAAGAGGAGAAATCGCCAAACGTGTACTATGCGTCGTTGAAGAGTTCCATTCTGATCATCATCAGCAGTTCCACTTCATCAATACAACATACAACCGAATTGATAACCTCCTCTTTTGAAATCTTGAAGTCGGTTAAAAAACAGAACAAATACTTAGAAAGATCGCGAAGAATTGAAAACCTCTTCCTTTTTGAAGTCGAATAAAGTTCTTCTACGTCGCTATTAGATCTACATTGTAGCACGAACCAAACTTTACCCCTTAACTATTCAAATAACATCAAAGTCCCAGTAACATCTCAACCGAAGCACTTAATTTTAACACCCGCAGTATCTACGGCCATCATTTCATCGGACGAACCAATTTATATGTTCCACGAACCATTTGAACCTTAACTACTTACAAAACATTTGCATGTATGCGATTTAACTTTTATATATTGATCCCTGTTTTAATAAAGCGGCCAAGTGCGAGTCGGACTCGCGCATGAAGGGTTCCGTACAATTTAAGACGTATTAAAAAAAAATCTTCTTATTAGATCTTGTTCAACATTTTCCCACTTTGGACACACATTTTACCACTTTGGAAGTGTCTCTCGCGCAAACTATTCAGTTTAGAAAAAAATGATATTAGGAACCTAAATATCATTTTGAAGACCTATTCATAGATACCCCACACGTATATGTTTAATGAAAAAATTTTTTTTTTAAATTTTATGACGTATTAAAAAAAAAACTACTTACTAGATCTCGTTCAAACCAATTTTCGGTGGAAGTTTGCATGGTAATGTATATTATATATTTTTTTAGATTTTTCATTCTGTTATTTTAGAAGTTACAGGGGGGGGGGACACACTTTTTTTCACTTTGGAAGGTTCTCTCGCGCAAACTATTCAGTTTAGAAAAAAATGATATTAGAAACCTTAATATCATTTTTGAAGACCTATCCATAGATACCCCACACGTATGGGTATAATGAAATAATTTTTTTTTTTTAATTTCACGACGTATTAAAAAAAAACTACTTACTAGATCTCGTTCAAACCAATTTTCGGTGGAAGTTTACATGGCAATGTATATCATATATTTTTTTTAGATTTTTCATTCTGTTATTTTAGAAGTTACAGGGGGGGGGGACACACTTTTTTTCACTTTGGAAGGTTCTCTCGCGCAAACTATTTAGTTTAGAAAAAAATGATATTAGAAACCTTAATATCATTTTTGAAGACCTATCCATAGATACCCCACACGTATGGGTATGATGAAAAAAAAAATTTTTTTTAATTTCATGACGTATTAAAAAAAAACTACTTACTAGATCTCGTTCAAACCAATTTCGGTGGAAGTTTACATGGCAATGTATATCATATATTTTTTTTAGATTTTTCATTCTGTTATTTTAGAAGTTACGGGGGGGGGGGGACACACATTTTACCACTTTGGAAGTGACTCTCGCGCAAATTATTCATTTTAGAAAAAAATGATATTAGAAACCTCAATATCATTTTTGAAGACCTATCCATAGATACGTTCCGTTTTTTGCCATTTGGCTACGGAACCCTAAAAAACGACATACAATGATGATGACGCATACACTGGCTTAGCTATTAAAGTGGTTAGTGAAACAGTAAAATAGCACAGATTCGCTACGCATTTGAGTGCTCATAGCTAAAAAAGTATAACGTATAAAACTAAACGAACTACGCAGCTTTACACGTTGATAGTGGATATAATTTAGTCTGTGGCTTTATGACTCATTCGGCAAAAACTTTTCACGCTCGCAATTTTTTTGCATAATTCATGACAATCGTGACTTATTTTTTGATCTATTTTTAAAAGAGCTCTAATACCGATTTAGTTAACGGAACTCATTGGCGTAAGTTTCGCTTTAAAGTTTATTGACTCTTAGTTAACTCATTCGATCATACGAAACGGGCAAAGAAGGAGAAAGACGAGATGGGATGTACCACATCTGATTGTACAAATTGGCCCACGGCCCATAGGAGCCTGGAGTCCGCTTGGCAACTAATCCCAAGATTTGGCGTAGGCACTAGTTTTTACAAAAGCGACTGCCATCTGACCTTCCAACCCAGAGGGTAAACTAGACCTTATTGGGATTAGTCCGGTTTCCTCACGATGTTTTCCTTCACCTAAAAGCAAGTGGTGAATATCAAATGATATTTCGGACATAAGTTCCGAAAACCTCATTGGTACGAACCGGGGTTTGAACCGGCGACCTCCGGATTGCAAGTCGCACGCTCTTACCGCTAGGCCACCACAGAATATCAGCGATGTGGCTTGCCGCGTCATCATGCTGAGCCAGCGCCTATTCTTTGCCACGACACATGGTTTTGCATTCAAGAATTGTAAACTAGTTTTAAGAATAATTCTTAGCTGCATGTTCTTCTTATTGTCTATACCTACCATGTATGTTGTGGAAACGAATAAAGTTTTTATCTATCTATCTATCTATCTATCTACAGTGCAGTTTATGATGTGCGACCTCAGATTACAGCCCTAGGCCAGTAATATAACAAGAGATTCAATTGCAGGCGACTATCTAACACCTCGCGACTAGCTGCACTCCACGCTCGAAACGTGATGTTTTGAAGCCTATTCTAAGGAACGTATTGTCAGTATTAATTAAGTTTACTGGCTGAAATTCGTAAACAGAATAGCGAACCAACAAGTAATTCAGCTAATATGCCGGATATCTCATTAGCTAAAGCCATATTAGCATCATTAAACAAGTCTGATTAACGCCATAATGTTCGCAAAATGCCGATTATAAGCCTGATAATCCTGTATAATGGATACGTCAGCGGCAGAACGGAGGATCAGGCAGATCGTTAAATTCTTAGGCATATCAACCATATAGGCAGTCAACATCCAGAGAGGAAAATGGGGACTACTTTGGTATGGAAAAGCGGTCTTAGACTTTCCTCTTGGCAATTTCATCTTACTTTCGCACAATAATTGCCTAGACCAAATCTAACCTACAAACAGATATGGAGATTGTATCGTCCATACAAAAAGAGAAAACGTTTTTCCACTTCTAAATATTTTGCATTCTCCATGATTTTTTTAATATGTTATTAACACAATGAAAAACTAGGTTTATAGGTTTTCCTTTTTTCTCAAAATTTGCAAAAGCAAAAAAAATCCAAAACATCGAAGCCTGTTTACCTAGAATTGGGTACCTACTTGACACATGTTGAATATTATAACAAAATTTAGATAAATGGATAGAAAATGAGCCATCCATTATAAAAAAGTGGAATTTAAAAAATTATATTGAGATTATAAAAAAACACAAGGCTCCGAATTCTCAATAATTTTTTTTTTGTCCTTCAAAAATAGAAAAGAAAAAGTAGCATTCGATTCCTTACATTTTATTGAAAAATAAATTGTACAACAACTATACACATAAACGCAATATTTCAGGGTCAAAATGGCAATTTCCTTGATCTTCCATACATTTAGGACAGACTTATAATGATGTGACGTCACATCACCTTATCATTTTGTTAGAGGCGTTTCAATCATCGAATGCGAGCATCACTTTAACTCTCATTTCTGACCTTTGTGTTGCTTAAATGCCATGATTCCTATATAGACATTTGATCCTCAGGAAAATCAAGATCGTTTGACATTATTTACAAAAAACAGTCAAGTAGCCAATTATATTATGCTGTAGCGATCGACATCAAAATCAAAGTGATTGTGAAGATTTAGTTCGTATAAACCGTTTTCTCCCGAAATGGAATTTCATAGAAAAAGTACCGTTATTTCGTTTTTACGATCGCAAAGGTATTCTTCCATCTTTAAAGCCTATACAATTCAAGTACCTGCTAAAACAATACCCCTAGTGTAAACTTGATCGACATCATAACGTGACGAACGCGTTTGCGTTAAGTCTCATTTTGTATAGAATTTTAAGTTTCCAAAACGTCCCGCTTGGCGCGCTCTTTCTAAATCCAATACAAAATGAGACTAAACGCAAACGCGTACGTCACGTTTCGAAATCGAATTTATTTACACTAGGGGTACAGATTCCCAAATTGTCCTGCTCAAATTTAAACGTTTGCCATCTAAAGCGGAAATTGCCGTAATTTCAATGTATTCAGGTTGTTGTGAACTTGTGAAACAATAGGTTATAGCTCCAAATGAATCTGGACGGGTATTTCTTTGTCCGAGCTACAAAAGCCAGTATGATTAATTTGTCACTGAAATCGTTTTGAAGCTATACAAAGGTCCAACCTGTTGTGAGATATTTGCTATGCTAGCACGCTTTTACAAGGTAGAACAAAAAAACGTAAAAAAAATTTTTGCTTTAAAACGTCTTAAAAATGGCACATATAATTATAAAACTACTATAATTTAACAAAAAAATCTTCAAAATGTCCTTTAGATTTGATACAAAAGGCATTTTTTATAAATGATCGTTAATATATGCAACAGTAAAAAATCTGTGTCAACGATTTTTTAGGCCGTCCCGTAAATCGAGACTTGTACTCTTATTAATACAACCTGTTGCGATATATTCGCTACGCTAGCACGCTTTTATACCAGGACTTGTGTTGTCACAGTTTGTTGTGATATATTCGCTATGCTAGCACACTTTTATATCGAGACTTCTGAAACTACATTTATCTTTTTCTTATCTTTATTAGATAACTTTTTTAAAACCATGTAGAAAGAGACGGAGTATGTAATGTAAATAACCTTTTATTTTTATTATGCTACATGCAATCTCCATTTTGTATATAAGCTTCTTACTTTTCCCTAATTGTAATCATTAAGCCCGTCCAAATAATCCAGCGAAAGAGCGACGTATCGAGGTTACTGCGGTCTCTTTGGAAACTTACTGATAACACTGATTTAAGGCACTATTAAGGAAGGTAAAAATTAAGATCGATTTTATCAATGTCTGTTCGCATCTGGCTGTTGTAAATCCGCACTTAAACACTGCACGTTAAAGTCCACTTTACTATTAGCACTGTTAGTTTACTACTTTCAATTCACTGTATCACTGTCACTCTATTTTTGGTTACTGACTTGTCCATGCAAACTGTTTGACTCCATTGTTTTAGGAAAACACACCGTTATCTAGTTTGAATTTTAAAAAGCGACATCTAGCGATCATTTCAGTAACTAATTTACAGTAACACTTATGCGGCAATTTGAATCTTAACAATGTCTTTTATTCATTGTCGGCATTCAACTGTCGTAAGGTAGAAGTACTAGTGCTCGACGCTGCACTAGTCACCGACATGGGCACTTTATTTCATGGAAATATAGTTTAAATTTGAACAACGAAGATTTTTCTGTATTCGAACTTAATCCTTGTCACTTTGACATAAAGTGCCCATGTCGAGTACTAGTGCATCGTCGAGCACTAGTACTTCTACCTTAGCTGTAGTTGCCGAAATATGCGTGTCAATAAATAAGATTTAACCTTGTCACGGTGACAATATCGTGAAGTCATAATGATTACATTATGACAAGGTACGAATTGATACAGAAATATAATACCTTGACAACCTTGACTGTACCTATGGTACAATTCATAGTAACAGACAAAGCAATATGCGACGGTTTGGCCTAGTGGGTAGTGACCCTGCCTACAAAGCTGATGGTCCCGGGTTCAAATCCTGGTAAGGGCATTTATTCGTGTGACGAGCATGGATATTTGTTCCTGAGTCATGGGTGTTTTCTATGTATTTAAGTATTTATAAATATTTATATATTATATATATCGTTGTCTAAGCACCCTCAACACAAGCCTTATTGAGCTTACTGTGGGACTTAGTCAATTTGTGTAATAATGTCCTATAATATTTATTTATTTATTTATTTATTTATTATATGCTGGCCATACATATTTGTATGGTACCAATGTATTTGCCTGCCAAAAATAAAATAAATAAATAAATATTATAGGACATTATTACACAAATTGACTACGTCCCACAGTAAGCTCAATAAGGCTTGTGTTGAGGGTACTTAGACAACAATATATATAATATATAAATACTTAAATACATAGAAAACACCCATGACTCAGGAACAAATACTCATGCTCATCACACAAATACATGCCCTTACCAGGATTTGAACCCGGGACCATCAAAAATCAACCAAAAATCAAAAATCATTTAATTGAATTGCACTTACATTTTTAGGTTTCCGTAACCAAAGGGTAAAATCGGGACCCTTTTACTAAGACTCCGCTTTCCGTCCGCCTGTCTGTCTCCGTCGGTCACCAGGCTGTATCTCATGAACCGTGATAGTTAAACAGTTGAAATTTTCACAGATGATATATTTCTGTTGCCGCTATAACAATAAATACTAAAAAACACGGAACCCTCGGTGTGCGAGTCCGACTCGCACTTTTCCGGTTTTTTATAGAAATTTGAGCTAACGTTTGTTAGTAATACGATACATCTCAAGGTAATGAAAATAAATAGAGACGCCTCCTGTCCACTCTGTGGCAAGGAGGAAACTAGCTTCCATCTACTAGCCAGCTACTAGCCGAATATATCATGTACGCGGCACTGCGATATAATACATTCGGTAGAGACTCACTAATAGAAAACGAACTAAAGGACGTCGAACTTAAATATGTCCTTCTGTTCTGCAGGAAAACAAGAAGATTTGAGGAGATTGGTATGGGAATGCCGCTGGGACAGTAACCTGCAGCTCCAACTTCAGAGAATTGGGCTGAATGAACGCAACACGCGATCGACAGCCCGCCTGCTTCCGGCCGGGCGTCCCTACACTACATCTACATCTAGTAATACGATTTTGCGAACACCGAATGACACATGATGCGATTACCTTACGCTAACACAAGTCCAACGTAACATTATCAACTAGCATGACTAACATAACAAATTGCAGCAATCATCGGCCGAAACAGTCATCCTTCAAACAAGTCTCATTAATCTCGACGTCGAACCAATCGTCATCGGCTGAATCATATCGTATCTTCATTCTTTAACAAGCCATTCGAAGTGAGAAGAATATAGATATATTTTTATTTCTCATCAAAGTGGGTCATTGTTGTTCTTTTAAGTGTGCAAAATATGATATGTTTCTGATACATTTTACATTCCTAGTACGTTTTTTAATTATTATTTTTTTACAAGCAAATTAAATTTTGGTTTTCAATGGATTTGTTGGACAGTTACCATTCTGATATTTACTCCCCATTCCTTAATAACGGTACTTTTACCTAAATTGTTAATTAAAAGTACTCTTAAGAAGTATTATTAAGTTATTGGTGAAGTGGGCAGACGCATGCGGGAGTGTGGTCATGACCCTCGCTCCGGGTCGTTTTTGATGCAGAGGTTGTCCATCGCCGTTCAACGTGGCAACGCAGCGAGCGTGATGGGGTCCTTTGCATCTGGAGGGGCGCGGGGCGAGTTGTGCGGATAGTTTTTGTGTGTCTGTTAGATTTAGGATTTAGTTCAGTTTAGGTTAAGATTTTTGTGTTTGTATAACTTTGTATTTTTCGTACTTTATTTATATGTGAATTATTTAAGAAGTATAGGTATTATGTAATTATATACTTAGTCATGTTTTTTTTTTAATACACATCTAATTTAAGTTCCTCGTATTCGAAATGAAAAGTATATGTTAACGGCACCAATCATGGGACAATGAAGAATAAATTTGGAATATGTTTGATATTTCACCGACATCTGTAAAATTTCTACCGCTTTGTGCTTTTAAAGTTGAATGTTCAATTCGCCCTTTATGTTTTCTATGTATTTAATTAAAGCTACTGCAATTGGTTTCAATATTATTAACCAATTAAAACTATGGTTTTTTGCTCCAGTCATGGGATGTATTTTTGTTATGTTTTTAATATGTTTTTGTGTTACTTATTCTCTAAAATGAACTTGTTCTGTATTTTAAGTGTAAGTCTCTGGACTTTTATAGTGCTACCTGCAGTGTGCTACTATTAATTATTGTAACAAAAAAGTCTTAGTCCAATTAGTTATTATTTTTGTTTATTTTGTATAACTTGCGATGCTCACTGATTTACTTTTGATTTAGTATATATTCTCATTAAGTGAAATGTAAAATTTCTTTTGAGAAATAAAGTTCTTTAAACACATGTATGGCGCCATTCATTTTCAAACTAACAAATATCTATGAAAAATTAAACTTAAGCAGCTCTTTGGTTCTTGTTTATGGTAAAATGTTGCCAGCGATTAAAAACTGATGGTAAATTCTTGTTTTACAGGATTTGTCTATACCATCCCATTACTGGTGCCTGTTCCATTATAGGGGTGTTTACTTTAGTGTTTAACTTGGGACAACGTTTTCATAACAAATGAAAATACTTACCTATAAAAGAAGCTACGTCAGCATCACATTTAAAACTATAAAAAATTAAATACTTAGGTAATTTGATATAAAAATATATTATATATTTGAAACTCTAGGTCCGTGGGGTCCCAGCGCGCACAAGTTTTTTGCGAAGCGTCTGGTTGACGTCGTAACTGGTGATCGAAAAGCTGGCTGTTCCTCGCACAACGTATCAGTATTGCGATACAACGAGGACATGCCGCCAGCATCATTGGTATAATGCCTCAAGGGCCTATTTTAAATTTAAGCTGGTTAGTCATATCATAGAAATAAAGTAAAAGTAGTAAAACTACTAGCTATTTTATTGCTAGCTATTTAAAATTTAAGATAGTTATAGTAATCCTCTGTATACCGGGTGTGGCCTGTAACACGAGCAAAAATTAAACTGTAGCCTGTACTCCCCAAACTAAACAACATTTGCTCAGTAACTTTTAAAAATAACTTGTATATTGATTTTTAGAACGTTTTAAAATTTATTCTAAGACGAAATGTATTGCGAATATTGTTATGTTTAAAGCGTGACAAACAACGTCAATTACATTGATGACAGTGTCCATAAATAAATAAATAATAAATAAATATTATACGACATTATTACACAAATTGACTAAGTCCCACGGTAAGCTCAATAAGGCTTGTGTTGAGGGTACTTAGACAACGATATATATATAATATATAAATACATAGAAAACACCCATGACTCAGGAACAAATATTCATGCTCATCACACGAAGAAATACCCTTACCAGGATTTGAACCCGGGACCATCAGCTTCGTAGGCAGGGTCACTACCCACTAGGCCAAACCGGTCGTCATTGAAGGTAATATTTATTTTGTATGAAAAATAGGAAGTCTAAACACTTCATCATTTTTAAAAGTCGCTGAACAAAGGCTGGTCAGTTTGAGGAGTACAGCCTACATTAAAATTTTTTGCTCGTGTTACAGGCTACACCCGTTATGTATATTTTTATTGTAAATAAATAATTATATTTCATATTAATTTGAGATCACGCTCACACCTTTAGCCATACGACGACTGCCTTAACAGTGTCAAACAGACATATGCGATAACGAGCGAGATGCTAGAAAGTAAGTTACGCACACGCTAGCGAATATGTCAGTATCAAACTGGTGGTAGCCGTACTAGGGTGAATACAAACGGGAGATGCACAGCAAAGCAAAATGAGATTTTTAAATCCCGAATGCTGCTCTTCTCAGAAGACGCCCTCGGGACGGAAACGGGGCATTACCGGTATCAGCTTCGCACTGTATGTTGGCTGCACCGGTTTATCGGTAAACGCATCTACAAAATGTGTATTGTTATGACTGTTCTGATTATCTTGTTACAAGAATAAAATCGTTTGGGAAAGAAATGATACTTAGTAGGTATATACAGGGTAATTCATTAGACGTGAGCAGGATTAAGCTTACACAATCAGTAAATGTTAATGGATCGTTCACCATAATATTTAAGTAAAACATCACGTATTTTTTTACGTACAGCATTTAATTAATATTGATAAAACCTATTCTACCGCTATGACAGCACTTTGATTATAAAGGAAATAAAGTGTCACACAGTGAGATACGATTTTTCAAAAGTAACCAGACTCCGGTGACATTCATTTTGACACTTTTTATTGTTATTGATAAAATAAATAGGGTGACCATAAATGTCGTAAATAAATTAAAACTTTTTTTGAATAGAAAAAGTAAATAAAAGTTAATCTCACAAAAAATTCTGGCACGAAACAGTTGCTTATAACTTAATAAATGCGCAGGCTTGATCCTGCTCACGTCTCCTGAATCACCCTGTATAGTTTTAATAGGTATATCGAAATACCTAAGGTATAATCTGCAGTAGGTAATAGTGGACATGTTTGTAATTTAATGTCAAAATTAAATTACCTACTGCAGATTATACCTTAGGTATATCGATATACCTATTAAAACTATACAGGGTGATTCAGGAGACGTGAGCAGGATCAAGCCTGCGCATTTATTAAGTTATAAGCAACTGTTTCGTGCCAGAATTTTTTGTGAGATTAACTTTTATTTTTTACAGGGTGACTATACAGGGTGATTTTAAATCAATTAATAACATTTTTTTTTTAATATTATAGGACTTTATTACACAAATTGACTAAGTCCCACAGTAAGTTCAATAAGGCTTGTGTTGAGGGTACTTAGACAACGATGTATATAATATATAAATATTTATAAATACTTAAATACATAGAAAACAGCCATGACTCAGGAACAAATATCCATGCTCATCACACGAATACATGCCCTTACCAGGATTTGAACCCGAGACCATCAGCTTCGTAGGCAGGGTCACTACCCACTAGGCCAGACCTGGCGTCATTGAAGGTAATATTTATTTTGTATGAAAAATAGGAAGTCTAAACACTTCATCATTTTTAAAAGTCGCTGAACAAAGGCTGGTCAGTTTGAGGAGTACAGTCTACATTAAAATTTTTTGCTCGTGTTACAGGCTACACCCGTTATGTATATTTTTATTGTAAATAAATAATTATATTTCATATTAATTTGAGATCACGCTCACACCTTTAGCCATACGATGACTGCCTTAACAGTGTCAAACAGACATATGCGATAACGAGCGAGATGCTAGACAGTAAGTTACGCACACGCTAGCGAATACGTCAGTATCAAACTGGTGGTAGCCGTACTAGGGTGAATACAACCGGGAGATGCACAGCAAAGCAAAATGAGATTTTTAAATCCCGAATGCTGCTTCTTTACAGACCACGGCTGCATAAGTCTATTCATGGAATCATTGGATACCGACGATACAATCGGGGTTCAACGTGGGCTGTGACGTCACACATTTGACAAGGGTCGTCATGGCTTAGGGTTGTGACTTTTGTGGGTGTAACATATGTTTTATGTAACATGAATTAATAACAAAAATATTTATTAGCTAATACGCGAAATAATAACGTGCCTGACAGTGCTAACCCGTTATACTTAGGACCTTGCGTATTTTTTCCATGCAATTAACGTTCGCACCCTACCACCGTGAAAATAAATACGCAATTTTTTTTTTTAATACTACGTCGGTGGCAAACAAGCATACGGCCCGCCTGATGGTAAGCAGTCTCCGTAGCCTATGGACGCCTGCAACTCCAGAGGAGTTACATGCGCGTTGCACGTTGCTTTATTATGAGTAAGGTCTAGTTTTAACCTCCACCTTACACAAAACCGCAGCAAATAACACTAGACCCTACTCATAGTGTTGTGTTCCTGCCGCTGTAAGGTTGCCAGAGCTCAACGAGGGTGCGGAGTGTTAGGGTCGGCAACGCGCATGTAACTCCTCTGGAGTTGCAGGCGTACATAGGCTACGGAGACTTCTTACCATCAGGCGGGCCGTATGCTTGTTTGCCACCGACGTAGTATTAAAAAAAACCATTTTGGCTATAAAACAAAAATACGAAGAGCGCTTAGTGTTCGATTTCACAGTACGAACTATGGGTCAAGTGCTAGGAACGAGCTCACAGAAGAAACAAAACGCTTTATGAATGTAGGTTGTGAGTGTGACGTCATACTCTTGACAAGGTGACATGGGTTAGGGTTGGCACTTCCAGCGTTGGATCGTTTGAATGTTGAATAAGTATTTTTTGTACTGTAAACTAAAAAATTTTTACTAAAGGGTACCAAAACCTATCGTTTTTTGTTCTTTTTTTTATATAAGCTTGCAGTTTTTGCTATGAACATGAGCGCAAAATTTCGTACCCATTCGCACTACCTACCTATAAAAATATGGAAGTAGACAAGCTTAGGAAATACGACCGTAGGTACCTTATTGTCATTATGCAAATGAAAATATACAAGTATAAAATAAATAAATAAATACGTAACAATATTATACATAAATCAATCTAGTCACACAGTAAACTAAATGTTCTAAATAAGGCTAAATAAATATTGTTACCTGTCACTGTCGACGAGTAAATAAATATCGTTGTCTGTGACTTAGATTTTTTGAGCTGCTGATGTAACAACTATAAAATTATAATAAATAACTAATTTAATGTACCTCTATCAAATTAGATACACTGGACTAACCAGAGACGAGAGAGTGAGTAAAGCTACATAAAAAGTATTTTCATCGTACTTGCTCGTAAAAGGTGTTATTACACGTAGGCGATGCGATCCATAAATCCAAATTTTCGACTGTATAATGTACGTACGAAATGAGTCAGAAGTTTTATTTATTTCCCTTGTTTCCTCACGACTGTGATGAAAAACATTGTGTGAGCCACGAGCGGTACACGAATTATGAACTCGTCTTAATTAAGTCCTCGCCTTCGGCTTCGAGCTTCAATTCACCCTTGTAAATTCTTGTTTAACGCTCTTAATACACAATGTACTATTAAGGACAGAGGTAAGAATAAGGCAAGACTCCAATGGCGGAATAGTTTTGACAAGGGTCGTCAACTCATAGCGGCTTAGGGTTGTCACTTTTGGCAATTGAATACGCGCAACTGGAAATTGGAGAATAGTGCGGCTTAGAGAGGCTTCGAGAAATAATGGGGTTTTAAGGTTGTTAATGGTTGGTTAACCCTGATATTTTCGCAGTTCAATGGAATAGATGGGTGGATCAACTATTACTAGTTGGTATTGTATCCCGTTAGACAGGGGACAGTTTGTTTGAACCTAAATGTATACAACACTACATAGGTAGGTGGGCGTTTTCTAAAATAAATATAGAAAACCTTATTCTTACAAATCTGAACATTCTTGGGCTCGTTTTACTCAGAATCGACAGTGTTCTCCATCCTAATATACTATAATAATAATTCAGCCTATATACGTCCTACTGCTGGGCACAGGCCTCCTCTCATGTCCTACGATCAAAAAAAGATGTCCCAAAATGTCGGTTCCATTACGTCACATTTTAGTGTGAAAAATCCACTTGTACGTGCGTGACGTAGTGGAAACTACAATTTTTTTTATACAGATTTTTGGGACTTTTTTTGCATCAGGATTGAATATGCTAGTGATTCTGAGTTGAAAGAACGCAAAAATACCAGGATCTGTGAGAATCAGGTCTTCAATATTTTTTTGAAAAAGCTCAGGTTCTTGGTAAATGGTCAATATGGTAGGAAAAAAATATTAATTTAAGTGCCATAAAAATTATGAAAGCTGAAATATTAAGAAAGGGTTTATAAAGTTACCACGAAAAACGTTAAAAATAAAGGAACATGGAGTAGAATTACAATCAAATCGAAGAGTAATAAGCAAAGTACGCGTTGTGTGTCTGCCTGCCTGCGGTATCTCCGGAACATAACGACCTTCAAGCCTTCGAGAAACGCTGCCAACGCATGTACAACCCTTCTGGTGTTGCTGGTGTCCATGGGCGATGGTAATTGCTGACCATTAAGCGATTCTTCTTTTCGTTTGACTCCTATATCATGAAAAATACTAAGATAAATAGTGAATAGGTATCTAAGGTTGAATAGCAGCGTCTGTCGTTAAATCTAGGTAACCAAAGCAGATCTGGGGCTCTTTAGGGTGTCCGGTAGTTGGCGCGGATGCACGGAGCGGGCGCACGCAGATGCTATTATACTTCCAGGAGTTGTATGTAAAATCCGTCGCACGCGTCCACGCCAGTAAGCGTTGCTCATACCATTTTTCGTTAACCCGCTCACCCGCTCTGTGGAACCGCGCCAGCTAGCGAACACCCTTAAGCATTCAACTATAGAGGTAGAGAAGGAATTATATTAGGCGGTCTAAAAGCAGTAGTTAAACGCAAGCCCGTTTATGTACCCGCACGTACATTTACACATAAACTAATATTCTCGGCGTCTAATACCCCAGTGGCTAGATTTACTATTCAGACACCATACCAGGTAATTTCATGTAATTTAGCTACCTGGCATAATTAAATCCATTAATATTCCTTAGACCGTCACTCAGTAAACCTGACTATCATAAATTCGTATTACCTGGAATGTTAATGTAATTATTTTAAATACGTTCCACCATCTTGTTTCCTCTCTGCACAAATAACTGTTTTTCTAATAATTTAGATAGTGTGTTTCGTTTTGCTTTAAACAAATTGTATTGTAAATTTTGAAAAAAGGAAAACTTAATATTTCATTGTGTCAGTGACATAATAAAAATCCTGGAGAATGGAAAATATTTAGAAGTGGTTTTCCACTTCTAAATATTTTCTATTTTTGTATGGACGATCTCGTAGTATACGTTCCTCTTAAACCGCTCAACTGATTTAGATGAAAACATAGGATAGTTTGAATCAATCATCATTATTATTCCACTCAGACGAAATCTCGGGCACATTCTAATTACCCAATAACAAGTAACTATGAATGATGAATGAATGAATATTTTTATTCCGTGTAACCATGTACACATATTTTGTTATTAGTAGAACTTATTAAGGGGTTGGTAGGTACAGAGAACTAACTTTAAAACAAAACAATACTGATGGGATAATGCAATCTCTCGCAGTGCGACAACTAGGGGCAGTCAACCCTGTCCGCTAACTTTCGTTACAAGCCTTCGGGAAGTTGTCATATACACCGAGCCCCGGTGGCCGAGCGGTTCAGGCATTATCGCGTAAACGGAGGACGTTGGTTCGATTCCAGCCCTGGGCACTGGAGGCCAAGGCTTGGAACCGGTTTATAAAATATGTTTATAGAACTATTATAAGAACGCGAATGTTTTAAGAACTTTATTGTAACCTAAAAAACCCGGTTTTTCGACGATCGACAAAACGGCCGGCCAGCCTGTTGGTGTGCCACGATAGACGCCGACTTAGGAAGAAACCGGTTTGTATTGCTCTCAACCGGTTAATTTGACAAGAACTGTTCTCATAAAAACCAGTTTACAAATATCGGTTTTTCGAGCGAAACCGAAATTAAAAGGTTTTGCGCCAAGTCAATAATAACGGTTTGGAAATTTAACCGTCTTGCGAGCCTCGCCGGAGGCCGTAGTAATTTTTTCCTTTGTATATTGATTATGACGACCGGTTTGGCCTAGTAGGTAGTGACCCTGCCTACGAAGCTAATGGTCCCGGGTTAAAATCCTGGTAAGGGCATTTATTCGTGTGATGAACATGGATGTTTGTTCCTGAGTCATGGATGTTTTCTATGTATTTAAGTATTTATAAATATTTATATATTATATACATATATCGTTGTCTAAAGTACCCTCAACACAAGCCTTATTGAGCTTACTGTGGGACTTAGTTGATTTGTGTAATAATGTCCTATCATATTTATTTATTTATATGACATTTATTTCATTTCAATAAGTATAAGTTACTTATTAGGTCAACCGCGCAACTCTTTTTGTACGAAAATCAAATTTTTCGTTGTCGACAACCCTACGTTACTTCAGTTACATAATCGTCACAACTCCAACATGGGATTCTTAACTTGCCCTTATTCCAAACCCCCACGTCGCCTTAACCAGTACCCCTAGTGTAAATAAATTCGATTTCGAAACGTGACATACGCGTTTGCGTTTAGTCTCATTTTGTATTGGATTTAGAAAGAGCGCGCCAAGCGGGACGTTTTGGAAACTCAAAATCCTATACAAAATGAGACTTAACGCAAACGCGTTCGTCACGTTATGATGTCGATCAAATTTACACTAGGGGTACAGAATAATCAAAACTTGGCGATACATAATGAGCAAGATAATACGAATAAGTTTGGATGCGGGTTAAAAAAAAATCAGTACCTTCAAAATTCCATAAAACATTGTTAGTACCATCGTTATAGCTAGCATAATACGAATAATAAATAATTAATAATATTGACTTAATACTAAATCACACACATCACATTCATAGTAAAATTAAAATTAATGGAAATAATTAATATCTTCTTCTTGGTCCTCGCCTCAACCCGTTACGCGGGGTCGTCTTTCTTGATTTTGAGGCGCCATCTATTCCGCTGTTTTGCATCGTCGACAGACAGGCCACATTCTTTCATGTCCTTCCGGACGTTAGTCATCCGTGGTCTGTGGCCTGCCCTTCCCTCTCTTTTGTGTAGTCATGGAACGGCACTTTTTAACAATATGGTTATCCTGTCTACGCTGCACATGCCCAAACCATCTCATCAAATAATGAATTTAAAAATAATTAATAAATTAACATGTCAAATTCAAAATAAATAGACTATAATATTAATTAGGATGTAAAATTTACTATTTTTATTCATATTCTCATGAATAATGATACTCGTATCATGCCAAAAGAGCAATAGGTACAAGTATAATGTGTGTAAATGGTTAAGTGTGGCTCTTCTTTACTTTACATTATGAATTGGGACCAGTACCCGTAGTGTAAATTTATTTGATGACATAACGTGACGTACGCGTTTGCGCTAAGTCTCATTTTTATGAAATATTGAATTTCCAAAACGCTTGGCGCACTGGTTCTAAATCCCATACTAAATGAGACTTAACGCAAACGCCTTCGTCGCGGCCTACCGCGAACCACGTTCGACGTGTTGCCTCCCTGTTACACTTTCGTATGAATTTACAAGTTTCTGGTTTACACATTACTGCAGGGTGTCTAATGTTTTTTTCATCTGAACCCGAACGGTATCTTTACAACGCCATACTGGTAAGTCTCGTTTATACCGGTTTCATGAGTCAAAGACTTGGTAATTCTCGAGAATAATTCTTAACTTGACACGGCCTATTTCCGAGAATTTGACATCTCTTTCGCTTTGTTGCTCGGGAAAGATTGTTATCGGGGAGTTTTGGCACTCAACCCTCACAATGTGGACTTCAAATGGTTATCCTTAGGGTTTTGACACTTTTGACAGCTGATTTCAAAGAGATTTCGGCCTGATGTCAATTTTAGTTCTTAATGAAGGAGTGAGGATATTTTCATTATAATATACAGATTGTTTATTTAGTCACCTGTAATAATTTACGGGGTGAATATATAGGTCATATTGAGCAGCTTTTACTATGGGACCAACCCCGAAATCGCGAATAAAGATTTTACCCTTCCATATAAAATGTCTATCAGACTAGCGCAGACCAAATTCACATTCTGATAGTATTAATAGTGCGGCTACGACCGCATGCAAGTTAGTCGAATAGATACAACTACGCGAGACGCACGTCTTTCATTTTCTTGCCCCGCCCCCGCACCCCCCACTAACACATTCAAGGTCATGTTGCGCAAGTATTTCCTTGACAAACTTTCTTCTTCATCAACTTATAGATTCACACTTGGTATAATTATGTATGTATGTTTATTTGTATTAAGTATATGTGTAAGTTTATTAATATAGAGTTAAAATTCATATAAAGTATCGGTTAGAAATTCATTTACTTTAAAAGACACTGCACCTACTTAATCTTTCTGATTTAACCCGATGGTTGACTGGTACAGAATGCCTTAAGGCATTAAGTCCGCCATTTATACCTTCATGTATTGTGCAATAAAGATTAAATAAATAAATGTCAATGTTAGGCAGCCAAAATATATGAAACAGCAATTTTTTTTTTGAGATTTCAGGATTGATCCCATAGCAAAAGTTGCTCAGTATGACCTATATATCCATCCCGTAAATTATTGCATTTACATACATACATACATACATTTTTACCGTTAAGGTACCATTCGGATTCCCGGCTTTTTGACTTTTGCGGCTGTAATGCAATCGACAGTAATATCACGCTGCAATACTGCTGCAGTAACGCTGGTGTAGTCTGAATCTCAACCATACCATTAAGTTATTGGTGATGGACGGTAAAAGATCGTTAGATGGCACTCTGGCTTTAATAGATATTTTTGTTATATTATGGAATTTGATAATGGCACAGACAATCAGAAGCGCTGGTAGCGGTGAGAGCGTGCGTGGGTTCAAACCCCGGCTCGTACCAATGAGTTTTTCGGGACTTATGTACGAAATATCATTTGATATAATGATACCAGTCGCTTTTCGGTGAAGGAAAACATCGTGAGGAAACTGGAATAATCCCAATAAGGCCTAGTTTACCCTCTGGATCGGAATGTCAGATGGCAGTCGCTTCCGTAAAAACTAGTGAACACCAATTCTTGGGAGTAGTTGCCAAGCAGACCCCAGGCTCGCACGAGCCGCGGCAAAAATGCCAGGACAACGCGAGGAACATGATGATACTACCATAGACAATCAAATATCTACATTCCGCAAAACGAGTAATACCAGGCCGATATTATGTCAAATAGCGAATTTTTACGATATGTGTCTATACTTAAAACTTATGAGATCAGATGAGAAGAACCGAGCCTACTGTGGACTCTAAAACTAAAATCAAGAACAAGGAATAAGTAATCGTTTAGTGGCGGTAACGAACTAACGAGTTATATATAATACTTATAATCTAACCGAAGAAAAAGTTTGCATGAACTTCTACTTACAGCGGGTCGCGCACTGCCATTACGCCACGTGAAGCCTGCTAGGGCGCGAGCGCACATAGCGTACGCGTCTGTGTGCGCGCACCACACACACAGGGATAGTCTCTCGCCGCCCCCGTCAGCGCGACGGCATTACTTGCCTAAAAATCTCAAATTTGTGTACGGGCTCAGCTCCTGTTTCGTCTTAAAATTCTTAGTAGATAAAAAAATAAAACGGTCGTATTCAGGGTGCATGTGCTGCTGCTATGCCCTATTTTCCCACTATCACAAAGTTGACCAAGTAATATACAACTTCATCACAAATGAGCAACTCAACTCATCAAATAAATTGGAAACAATACTCTAATTCCTGCATAATTCTAAACATGCTACTCATCGCGGTCTATTCTGTTTGACAGAAGCAAAAAGATGTACGTTCATATAAAATAGAAGAAACATTCGTCGTTTTGGATTAGAAGGTATTAGGATGTCACATGGTAATTTATTAGGGGCTTACCGTCCGTTATGAGTTATAGCTCTATAAATTAGTAAATGGTAATGGCATTGAGCCTATTTCCAATATCCAAATTAGGGCCACTCGGACCTTTTAACACGATATGGGAAGATGTAGGTGAATAAAATGGTGATATATGGAAAAGGTAAGAATGGTGATGATGTGGTGGGCTTTATTACGCGACTCTCTTTAATCTAAGGTCCCGTGTCTAATTGGAGTAAAAAAGTTACGTAATAACATAATTGTAAGTTATTGAGAGTTTTTATTATTATTCTAAAGCCCCGTAGGTTCGTGTGCTTCTCTAACGGAGCGTAAGCATTTGAGCGAGATGGATGTGTGTGCTCGGGACCCCGGTATCATGTTTTTGAAATATAATTCGTTGTTAAAAAAAAATGCGCATTTATAAATGCAACTTTCAGATTTTTAGCTTTTGTACGTACATTTTTACATATTTTTAAGGTACCTACGTTTAAGAACTATGCTCGTTTTTTTTCTCTAGGGCTAAAGTCAAAAAATCAGGAGTCAAATTTATTCAAAAATTTACAATTCGAACGAAGCATTTTTTTATGATAGAGGAGGCAAACGAGCAGACGGATCACCTAATGGTAAGCGATCACCGCCGCCCATGGACACCTGCAACACCAGAGGTGTTGTCAGTGCGTTGCCGCCCTTTAAGATGGGAGTACGCTCTTTTCTTGAAGGTTTGAAGGTCGTATCGGTCCGGAAATACCGCAGGCGACAGTTCATTCCACAGTTTAGCTGTGCGCGGCAGAAAGTTCCTGGAGAAACGCACAGTTGAGGACTGCCAACCATCTAAGTGGTAAGGATGGAAATTTTGTCGCGTAGGGCGATGGCGAAAAGAAGCGGCAGGGATTAATCCGAACAATTCCTCGGAGCACTCCCCGTTATACATGCGATAGAAAATGCAGAGCGAGACCACATATCTACGCAGCGCCAAGGAGTCAAGCCGATCCAAAATACGCTGGCAGTCGACAATTCGAGTTGCTCTTCGTTGGATGCGGTTCAGAGGGAGAAGCGGGTACTGGGGTGCCCCTGCCCATAGATGAGAACAGTATTCTATGTGTGGGTGCACCTGCGTCTTATAAAGCTGTAGGCGGTGGGCCGGTGTAAAACACTGTTTCGATCTGTTGAGCACACCGAGCTTTATATAATTAGCATAGTTATGCCTAATTACATAAACATATTTTCCGTAATATCAATATTCTGAGAGGAAAATGAGGACTACGTTTGTAACTTTGTAAAAGTGCTCGTCCACTTTCCTCTAAACCCTCTAATATCTTTGTTTTCACGTCCATAAAACACAAGCCTTAACGAACAAATAATTGGCAAACGAGCAAAAACGAAGTGACTTAATTACATCTCACAATTAATGGAACGCCATTTGCAAAAGCGGGAAAAGAATTAATAATAAAAAAGTTAATTCCCGTAATTTGGCATCTTCCATTGGAAAGTCGTGCGTAATGGGTAACAGTCAGGACGGTTATCTTTAGAAATGTTGAATGAGTTTCTTTGTGGGGAAATGATAATGATATTATATTACTATTTTTTTTTTTTTGGTTATTAAGTTAAATTTAATTATTTAATTTAATAAACTTTATTGCAAAATATAACAAATAAAGTATGAATGGCGTACTTAATGCCTAAAGGCATTCTCTACCAGTCAGCCATCAGGCTAAACAGAAACAGTAGTACGTGCAGTAAAACAAGCAAAATAGCGATAAATAATATATATAGTACCGGTAATAAACTTACATAAATATTCTATAATTAAATATACATACATATATATTAATTTATGTACCCAGTGCAAAAAATACTATGACTACGATGGGCAATTAACCAGAGAGCTTGTCGAAAAATTGCTTGCGTAACATGCGCTTATACGAGAGCTTGGTTTGAGCCCGTCTGATGTTGAGTGGGAGATCATTCCAAAGCCGGATGTCCTGAACGGTGAAGGAGTTAGAGGCAAAACCAGAATGATGACAAGGAACAGTAAGCTTGAGACCACGGGACTCGCAAAGGGTGCAACCTGTTCGGGCTGTTATAAAATGGAATTTGGATCCGAGATAGTCGGGTGCTGTTGAGTCGAATAAAACAGAGTATAGTGTGCACAAAATTCAATGCAAAAATTAAATGTGCATTGCATTAGGATGGGATTGTGTGAAATCGCAATGGAAGGAGCGAAGGCCTTTGCACAGCAGTGGAACACTAGTAGGCCAGAAAAAAAATTAAGTTCAAAAATTTGTGCAGCAACTTCGATTTTCTAATTTGCGGCAGTAATGCAGTTGGCAGTAATGTCGCAATATTACTGCAGTAATCCTGCCGAGTGTATTAGTAACTGAAGAAAACGTCAAATTTAATTTAAATGTATCCATCTTCTTTTAAAATAAGGCAAATCTATGATGATTTTGCCAATGTCAAGTATGCTCGTAGAGCATGACGTCGTTCGGTAGTTGCTTTTAGTTAAGAGATAGTTGGACTTAACTAAAAGCCACGGATTGCCGAGTGTTGATTAAAACATAGTTAAACGCGTTTAAGATTCATTTTTCATTAGCTGCGCAATTCCACGATAGTTGACTGCATAATAAGCTATCAATTACACTTTAAACAACATTAATGAGCAAAAAACTAAAAATATTCTCGACGCGTCTTCGCCATCTTGAATCCAACGACAACTCAATATAAATTTCTACCTTTTTGACGTTTGTCTGAAATTGTTCACATAAACTCTCCTGCCGATACCTTTGAATTAAGTAGGTTAATTTATACTTGCATTGCATGTCACTGGCAATGTAAAACCATATGTCTAGTGTCCCTTGAATGCGTACCTGTAACAATCGAAATATTACATGAGCACATATTACAATTACACAATTAACGGTGTGTTTAGACAGTTTAGATGCGATTAGTAAGTACATTATGTACTGAATAATAGACCGCCGTGTATTATGATGTCCATAATACCTTCATCATGTGTTTAACATTTATCGGTTTGTGGTCGCTGCAATCAATATATCTATTATTGTGATGATGGAATAAGACATTGCTTTAATTATATTGAAGTTTTAATTATCGCTAAGGAACTAGTGGATGGCCAATTCGACTTGCAACATGAATGGTCCAGGACGTGGTACTCCATAATGGCGGAAAAACTAGGCTCCGGAATTAAACCTGGCTCCAAAATAAAAGGATCGGACCTTCCGAGGTGACACTGGTGCAAACTCAACAGGCTTCGTACCGGCCACGGACGTTGCGCTCAATATAAACACCGCTGTGGATGGGTGGACTCTCCTGCTTGCGCTTGCGGTGCTGAAACGAAAGACTGAAGACTGCCCCATATTGCGCTATATTGCCGGTCCTCCAGAAGACCTGATATCCCTGTGCGACGAAGCCATCAAATGGCTGACTGGTCTTTGTGTTGACATTTAAAAAAATTTGGTTATTATATGCTTCTGTATTATGTTATGCCATACGATTAAATAAAAATTGAAGTTTTGCTTTATTCTTCTTCTTCTCCTAAACTTTTTTCCCATCATCTGGGGTCAGCTCTCCTTGTCTTGTTGAAGTTTTGCTTTATTATTTATTAATATATTACTCAAATAAGTGACTAGCATTACAGTAAAAACCAAGGCACCGTGAAACTATAAAATAAAAGCGAATACAAGAAAACAAAAAATAAATACAAATAAAAACCAAAGACAAATTAGACATTAGATTTAGGCGCATAACAACGTGGCTCCATTGCATTATAATACGTATACAACAATACAAAATAACAACGAAACTTAACAAAATAATAACAATACAAACTTTGGCAAGAAAGTCTAGGAATTACCTACATCCAGAAAATTAGAAAGAAACAAAATATATGAAGCGCCGCGCGATACTCGGCACAGAAGATATTGCCGGCGCACGGGTTATATCGATTATCTCAATTACTCTGAAAATGAGCATGAATTTAAAATTTTGCTCGTTAAATCCTTCATATCAGTAGCTATTTTATACTAACATAATACTTCTATGATATGCAGAGTAACGATAAACAACTAAAAAGTAAGAAAATTAGACATGTTTTTGTAATTTTTTCTATCGAGACAAATTTAACATTTTGGTTAAATTTTATCCTTGTGAATATACTCTAGTTTCCATGTCAATTTATTCATGGCATTACCCTTTGATTAAAACGTGTAAAAAGAGGTTTGATATAGTAGTGTACAACTGATGCACAAAAGCCAAACTCAATATTTCTCTACCTAGCTCAGTTACGTTCGGAAATTACCGAGCATCCCCCTGTCTATTATGTCTGAACCTCGTGCCTTATCGTGCAATGAATCGAATCAGGCCGTTAGTGAGCCTGGCATTGTTTCACCAGACGTCTGGACCCCTGGGCTGACATTGTCCAGGGCTGCATTCCTATCGGAATCAAATTGATCGCTCACTAATTCCAGTGTAAGACAGACCCGGCGTTTAGTCCTTGATGACTGTCTCTCGACGGAACGTTGTCGTAACTTCGCAGCGACACCGTTTTCCATAGCAGTGACGATCAAACGTTAGTGTGGAGTCTCTCTTAAAGCGCTCCCAAGATATATTTTAGTTTCGTCATATTTTGAAATTTGATACTTTGGATCATATTAACAAATTTTATTATAGAACCAACCCCAAAATCATAAATAAATATCCGTTGCAAAGTGTTCAATCAAATGGGAATTATTTGGGAATTCTCTGGAATGTAGTAAATTCGTAGATAGTTAACCACAAATTACCAATATCCCTCTGTCTATTATGTCTGAACCTCGTCCCTTATCGCGCAAGGAATCGAATCAGGCCGTTAGTGAGCCTGGCATTGTTTCACCAGACGTCTGGTCCCCTGGGCCGACATTGTCCAGGGCTGCATTCCGAACGTAAGTGAACTCTCGAAAACCCAACGCCACCCAAATATCACCTTTATACGTAATCCGAACGTATATACTTATACTGGGTCGTCTCAACGTTCAGCTCAATAATCTATTGGAATAACATTCCTAGTCATGATGAAAACCGTATCTTCATAGGAAGTTCAAGGCTTATAAGCCTTTTTGGTGCAGCATTGTCCAAGACCGATCGGATAGTCAGGCCAGTTCAATGGGCACTGACAGGTGAAACCAATTATAGAGATAGTCTTGTTCCCCGAAATTATAGATCCGAAAATGGTTGGATATTTTACAATGGTCATAAAAAGGTTTTTTCGCTTTTTTGAATTAATAAAAACTCATCGAAAGGGGGATTCATTGTGACGTCACCGTCATCGTTTCTCATACTTAATTAACTTCATTATTACAAGTCATTTTGAAGTTTCATGAACAGTAGCTGATTAAGCATAAGGTGACGTTGGGATGTCAACTGCCTGATGTCTGTCAATTTTCTTGATAAAATTAGTGATGGAATGAACAGTAATTTGGCGACCTTCGATCTGATAGCCTTAGTTTTTTTTGTAACTTATCATATTAACAACAACGGCATTAAGCAATATAGTATCCCATATTTACTTCAAAGTTCATTGTCTGAAAAAAATGGTTTTCTGGCCATAACTTATGTGTTAATTAGTTTAAAATTAAAATCTCTGACCACTTTTTTGTGACTTCACTGGGGGTTTAGGGTCAGCAACGCGCATTTAACTTCTCTGGAGTTGCAGGCGTACTTAGGCTACGGAGACTGCTTACCATCAGGCGGGCCGTATGCTTGTTTGCCACCGACGTAGTATAAAAAAAATTCTGTAGTGACAATGTAGGAGTAACTCAAAACTTGTTAAATGTACAACCCGATACGGTTCTATTAATATTTAATCGTGAATAAACTAGGTTTCAAGCTAACCTTATTCATTCAATTATCCAAGCCTCAATTAGTAATTTTATTTTTTATCCCTTTCTTACAAATACATAAGTCAAAATGACAGATCAAGACAAACGATCAATAGCTAATTGAGACTTATTAGTAACGCCATATAGTTTTAGGTAATTTAAATATAAATATTTACCAACCACGATCGTATTCAAAGGACATTATTAACTAACTTGTAAATGTAAATTTTGTTGTTATACTTGTTATATATTCAACGGCGTAGACATACATGCCATATTTCTAATTACTTTCATCCTCTAGGAACCACGGGAATCATGAAATATTCATAAAACATAAGCCGAATGGTTCCATAAATACACCGTCTTATACCGCCCAACAGGCCGATTCTGTCTCGACAACTTGATGTGGTTTTCATCTCATGAATAAATAAATAAATATTATAGGACATTATTACACAAATTGACTAAGTCCCACAGTAAGCTCAATAAGGCTTGTGTTTAGGGTACTTAGACAACGATATATATAATATATAAATATTTATAAATACTTAAATACATAGAAAACACCCATGACTCAGGAACAAATATCCATGCTCATCACACGAATAAATGCCCTTACAAGGATAAATAAATAAAGAAATAAATGAAATGAATGATGAATGAATGAGGATGAATAAATGTTTGTATAACAGTAAGAAAATACTTTGTTACTATACTTACCTAAAAATTGGGACTTGCGAACAATGTGTCACACCGGCCAACAACAGGTCGGTTTGTAACTACAACATTGGTTCTAGGATATTGATCAAAGTTTATTAGAGGATTACTGGAGAACCTTAAGATGTGGAAAGAAATGTCGCCCTGCTGTAGGACTTTATAACCATCAACGGCGATGCGGGACACCATAAACCCAAAAGCGCCGCAACAAACATCTACCAACAGACGCGAGACGATGTGGCCAATGATGATATAGAGTTTTTTTTTTTTTTATCTATATGAGTTGGGATTTTTTTTTTTCAGTTTTGTTTAAACAACCTTGAGTCGTGCACGCACACCAATATGTGTGTAATGTTTTACTACGGAAAGATAAATTATCAAGCGGACAAATTAGGAAATAGACTAGTTGACGGAAGTCGTCAAATTAGGCAATAGTTAAGTTTGGAAGTGGACATGATGAGAAAGAGAGAGAGACAGGTTAGGAAGTAGACACGTTTGGATAGATACCAATTAGAAAGTGGCCAAAGTCGACCGGAGGGTGCCACACTTACCCATATTGACCTTACTCGTACAAGACGACTCCATTAAGGCTCATTTACATGGTGCGAGAACTCGTTGCGGTATTTGATTGGTCGGCTGAATTGGTTGTAACCTCAATAGTCCGCAACGTAACTAAAATCGCATGCGAGTTCGCGTGCATAAAATCGTCCCTTACATTTCGTCTGTATCAGCGTTAGTCGCTAATGCTAATTGGTGCTCACGGTCAAGGTCGTATCAAACAAAATGAAAATCATATCGTGAAATCAGAATAGGCCAACTTTATATTTTATACGTATTTATATAGTAAGGGCAATGTACACAAGCGGTGTTCGTATTTGTGAGGCAAATTACCCACATTGCTAAAGCCTAATGCTGGAAAGATTATATTCTTCGTGTATTTTGTGGAAATTTCGCGCGGCGTGTGAAATTCGTTATTGCGTAGCTTTCAATGTAACATTTATTTTGTGTGAAAGGGGAGATTTAGATGAATTAGGTTACTTTATTAGGTATTCAATTTATTTCTACTTATTTAAATTAACACTAAAAGTTTAAGGTGACTTTCGTATGTCAACTGCCGCCGCTATGTCTATCAATGTCTTTGATGTGAGGCCACACTGGTGCGTTGCGTTGCGTTTGCGTCGCGTCGTTGCAACGTATAAATGTGGCATGTCATAAAAAATATATGTAAAACGGCGCAGCGTTGACGCTACGATGACGCTTGCGACGAAAAAACGCGGCGCAACGTAACGCACCTGTGTGGCCTCACTCATATTCGCGGCAGTAAGGCGGCAGCGACATCTTAGTGAGGGTTAAAGAGAAAGTTCCTGGCAATTTGCGAATTTCGGTTTACGTGGTAGGCCCCCAGTACTTAATGTATAGGCTGACCAGTAATTTTTTTCATACTAAATTGAACTGTCACACTATACATGAAAATAACAGCGCCCTCTTGACAATGATCATATACTGGTCAGGCTTTAGCTGCAGTTAAGAGGGAAGTATATAGTGATCGTCCATTCAAAATAAGAAAACGTTTTTCCACTTCTATGTTTTTCATTCTCCATGATTTTTTAGTTTGTTATTGACACAATGAAAAACTAGGTTAATTTGCAAGATTTTTTTTTTTCAAAAAAGCGACACCTATAAACCTGGAATATATTAAGCTGAAGCGATCGACATCAAAATTATTTATTAAGATTTAGTGACACCGTTTTCTACCGAATTGAATTTCATAGAAAAAATAGGTACCGTTATTTCGTTAGGATCTCAAAGCTATTCTTCCATATAAATTGTATAGAGTTGGCAGAGATTTTCTTTTTATTTTTATACCACGTCGATGGCAAACAAGCATTCCATAGCCCAGACGGTGTAAGTGTCATGTAAACGTCATTATTTCATAGGGACCGTGCGCGTTGGAGGGTCTGCCATCTTGTGGCCTGAATCGGAACCATAAACATGTACATTTACACGTCACGTGTTTTCTTGTGCATAGTAGGTTCTGACATCTTGTGGGCTACATCGGAACAATAAACAGCACATTTACGCCTCGCGCCAAAAATCTGACGGCTCCTGTGCTGCCTCCTACAGTTTATGCACGCTCCCTATAGAAGTTTGACGCTTAAAATAACACCAGCACCGTTTGAGCTACCAAAATCGCTGCCAACTTGGACTGACTCTATACAGTACCCCCCTAGTGTAAATTTAGTCGATAGCGAAACGTGACGTACGCGTTTGCGTTAAGTCTCATTTTGTATGGGTTTTTGAACAGCGCGCCAAGCGGGACGTTTTGGAAAGTCAAAAATCTCATACAAAATGACACTTAACGCAAACGCGTACGTCACGTTTCGCTGTGGAAAATATTTACAGTAGGGGTACAGATGTCAATAATGAAAAAATCAACGATGATAAACTCTGGTCAACGTGGGACCGAACCCACGTCTTTGGATTGCCGGTCCAATCTTCCCTCTTAATATCCGAATATTACCTTTATTATTACACTTGCTGTGTTTAAACTGCGCATAAATATTAAAAAGCCATTAATAATCCCAGTCCATAGCTTGAATGAAGCATTCAGGCCGTGAATTAAAAAGTTAATTACAGTGAGTGTAAAATGTTTTGACAAGCCATTGTGTTTTCTGAACGATCATATATTTCGCTAGTGGAGCTTTTGAAATACATTCAATATATAATGGTTATTTTACAGCTCAATTATGCTGTAAATAGTATAAAAGCTTAAATGTTTTATTGTGGATATGTTCCGTTTCAATTCAAACTAAAATTGAAAATGATTGACTATAACACCCCTCTTTTTGCGTCGGGGGTTAAAAAGTCTCACTTAATAATAGTGAAGTAGCTTAATAAATATGATTTTCGAATTTAAAGATTTGTATAACTTACACCTGTAGTAATTATTTCATAAACCTTTTCGCGCCGTGTCAAACACAGAAACTGTCACCCGGACGCCATGTCACCGAAGTGTCAAAACTGATATTGAACTTTATGCATATGCATGTAGGTCTATGTTGCTCTGTGGTCTGTGACGGATTAATCCGTCTTTGGCGTTAGACGTACGGTGCGGATATATCCGTAATTGGCGTCAAAAAGATTGATGCTTAGGTAAAGAATGACTTTAATGGCTCCTCTACACGATGGCCCAGTGTAGGCCAGTCCTAGGGACGCATTTATACGTTAGAGGGAGCAAGTGATATTGCTATCTCATTTCACCGCATAGCTGCGTCTCTTAGACTGGCGTACGCTGGGCCATCGTGTAGAGGAGCCCTAAAGAATGACTCACGCTAGAATGGTCCGGGTCTGAGACGAGGTGTTCAACACTTCGTTTTCTATACACCGTGTTTTCAGGGTTCCGTACCCAAAGGGTAAAACGGGACCCTACTACTATAACTCCGCTATCCGTCCGTCCGTCTGTCTGACCGTCCGTCCGTCTATCCGTCTGTCACCAGGCTATATCTCATGAACCGTGATAGTTAGACAGTTGAAATTTTTTCAAGGGTGTATCATTTCAACTCCTGAGCTTAAATTAAGTTATTTTTTGTCAAATACACCGGTATCGTAACTAACTGCATTCTGAATATAATTAATCATTTGTATTTAAAGCCCGACGAGAAATATATGATCATTATCAAGAGGGCGCTGTTATTCTCATGAATAGGGTGACAGTTCAGTTTAGTATGAAAAATTTAGTTCCAATGAAATTCCGCAATATGGCGCGTGATCATATATTACTGGTCAGGCTTTAACATACTACGAGTAATAGGGCAAGTTAAATAAAACCTACAACATAAATACTGTGTTTTATAAAAACCTTCAACGACACGAACTTAAAATTCATATAATCAACAAGTGACGAATAATATTATGCAGAGTAAAAACGAGAGCAAAAACGTTTCGGCATATTTTCCAGTAGCTTCAATACACATTTTCGCAAATACCGAAAAAGTAAGTCAAACGAAAACACAGACAGCGAAATGATAATTTATGCAAGCGACCTAATGACCCGGGCGTGCAATGTAGCGACAAATAAAAATACAGATTGTATATATTTTTTATTCTTCCTTAATTTAGGCATATTACAGTACACTTATGAATATCACAAACTACCAATGGTTCTAACCCTACGCCACAGCCCAAAGAAGATACCAGCGCAAAAACCTCGGCTGGGCTCATTTTTTCTAATAATTATACATAAAATATTTAAAATACGTCTATCTTATTCGTTGCTTGTGATATGCTAAATATTATACATATGTTATATAGTAGATAATTAAGGTCTTACCCCCCCCCCCCCCCCCTGGCCCCTACTCCTTAATGAAGCGCAAGTCTGTGCTTAACGATAACAATACTTAAAATTTAGACTAGCTGTCCCGCTAATGATGCCGGCGGTGCCACTGTGCGAGCGGGACTGAAATATAGTTATACACGTGTGATAAAGACAGGAAATAGCGTGTCAGTGTGCGAAATTCTTCATTTAGCCTTAAAATCAACTCGTAAAACGCAACGCCATAACAGAACCGGTTAAAAAGCTTCAAAATTTGTAAGGAGCTCCTTATTATTTTTTAGTCTCTGGTACAAAGAGAAAAATATTTCACTTTTAGACTGTTCCAGGTATCGCACACGGTTTCAATGAAAATTTCATAGAGAATAATAGACTGACTGTTAAAAAATGAAAACTGGACGGACAGCGGTCAACGATGAATACATGTCATATTCGAAACTTTAAAACGAACTGTTGATTGAATTTTCAAGGATTTTTATCCATTCAAACTGGACTAGTGGCGCAGAAAAAGGTTGAGAACTTCTGTTAAAAAAAGGAATAAAAAAATATTCAAAGTTATGAAGCAATACATTTTTAAAAATAACCCATCACCTGCGATCAGATAAAATACTTCTCGATTTAAATTTATAGGTTATTTAATTTAAATTTTCTTCCATAAGCCGATATTTAAAACACGCTACCAGTATGAGTTTTGATATACCTATTGCGATATAATGAATAACATAACAACAAAATCAATAAACAAGAAGATTAACAAAACCAACATCTTCTGCCGTTCCCAGCGCAAAGGCGCCCAAGATGCTTGCGGGATAAATCAGATGCCGTAAACTAGGATAACTTTTTTTTTTTTTTCTAGGGGGGAAAATGCATTCCGCATACCTCCCGGGTGCGGGGGGCGACCCGAGTGGTTATGTGGGACTCCCGTCCAGGCTAATGAGGCCGACGGTATACCCACTAAAAACCCCCCATATGTCACCTCGCCGCCTTATTGGTGGGGTTACGGGAACGCTTGCGCACTCATCCGCGACCACACCGGCGGCAGCCGCCCGCGAGCGGCTCCCTCGCAAATGCCCGAAGGCCCTTCACGCTAGGCGCGCCAGATGGTTCGACGCGCCTTCCTCCTCGGCCTCCGTCCTGCAGTGTGGCGGACCCCCCCGAGCCCGCCACAAGGAGGCCACGGGCGCCAGAAAACTCCCAGCGCCCGGCGGCAGATGAGGTCCATGGTTCTGCCGCAAACCACAACTCGGATACTAGGATAGATAGGATAACTTTGATCAACATTACACAACTATGGTCAAATCAAATTTAAGTTCGTGTTATATATTTAGTATAACATGCGATGCTCACTGATTTAAGCTCTGAATAAAAAAAAAATAAAAAAAAAATCTAAGCTTAAGCATCGTTCGCAGACGTTTCTGCTTGTTAAAAATTAACTCGCTGATTTACTTTTGTTTTAGTATATATTTTCATTAAGTGAAATGTACAATTTCTTTTGAGAAAATAAAGTTCTTTAAAAAAAAATATTTAAAAAAATGTAAGTATTTCAATTAGGTAATAGAAGCAGCATAGGCTCATGGCTAACGTGACAATGGCTATAGTTGTAGTATATGACTGAGTATACGGTATATAAAAACTCTGAAATTTAATCATGACCAAAAGATTGAGAAGATTTGTGGTTGGGTTTTTTTTTAGGGTTCCGTACCCAAAGGGTAAAACGGGACCCTATTACTAAGACTCCGCTGTCCGTCCGTCCGTCTGTCACCAGGCTGTATGTCATGAATCGTGATAGCTAGACAGTTGAAATTTTCACAGATCATGTATTTCTGTTGCCACTATAACAACAAATATTAAAAAGTACGGAACCCTCGGTGGGCGAGTCCGACTCGCACTTGTCAGATTTTTTATAATTTATTTTTGTTAATTAATTTTTAGTATTGAACAATTATGTGATTTTAATAATATAATTTAATGTATTGTTTTAAGTGTAACATCTTTATTTGTAATTGTTTAGTTTAGAATGACATCTGTACCGATTCCTCGAATAAAAATAATTTCCCATTTTAAAAAAAATGGCTGACCAAAAAAATACTGACCCATTTCCATTCTCGCCCTGTACGTTTTTGCACCATTAACACCATTCAAGCTGGCACGTCAAAATGACAGCGGAACCTTTCTTCGAGATATTGGCGCGTGCCTCTCGGGAAATCTTCGAATATTGCGTGTTGGAGTAGAATGGCTAGCAAACACTTATGTTAGGGATGTGACCAACCGGTTTTTTTTAATGATTTATACCTGCATCGAAGGAATATTGGACCCGGGTATGTCCTTAAACTACGTCCAAAAGAGAGGTATGGGCAATGTGAATGTCATCTCGCCTTGTGTGGTAGGGCACAGCACAGCAGATGTCATTCCAGATCTAGAGCAGAGCCCAACTGGGGAAGTACCTCCACCTTACAGAAAACCGCAGCCAAATAACACTTGACCCTACTCATAGTGTTGTGTTCCTGCCGGTGAGTAAGGTTGCCAGAGCTCAACGAGGGGGGTGGGGTTAGGGTCGGCAACGCGCATGTAACTCCTCTGGAGTTGCAGGTGTACATAGGCTACGGAGACTGCTTACCATCAGGCAGGCCGTATGCTTGTTTGCCACCGACGTAGTATAAAAAAAAAATCGAAGGAATATTGGAGAATTTGGTTTTTGTACGTTAAAGTATATATCTTATCATTACACATCACAAAAAGGTGGTCTGTCTCTAAAATACTTAACTATTGCATTTTTTTTATCTTGATAAATGTGAATGTTATTCTACCCAAGAAAAAGGGCACAGTCAAGAAAATAATAGAGCTAAGAGAGCAATCGTAATTGCTTAGTTCATATAGATACGTCAGAACGACAGCGGAACCTTTCTTCGAGATATTGGCGCGTGCCTCTCGCGAGTTCTTCGAATATTGCGTGTTTCAGTAGAATGGCTAGCGAACACTTATGTTAGGGATGTGACCAACCGGTTTTTTTTTTATGATTTATACCTGAATCGATATTCTAGCCGAGAAAACGGGCACAGTCAAGAAAATAATAGAACTAAGAGAGCAATCGCAATTGCTTAGTTCATATAGATACGTCAGAACGACAGCGGAACCTTTCTTCGAGATATTGGCGCGTGCCTCTCGCGAGTTCTTCGAATATTGCGTGTTTCAGTAGAATGGCTAGCGAACACTTATGTTAGGGATGGGACTGTGACCAAGCGGGAATTTTACCAATTTATTTATACAGTATATAAATATAAAGGATATATGAAAATGTTCACTGACAACGGGTAAGTGTATCCCGGTATACTGGAGTCATGATTAATGTTTTGAAAATTATAAGATGTAATGTATTGAAAAGATGTTTCCCGCCGAGTTTCTTGCCGGTCAATATTGGGATATCCTCCTCCAATTGAGGGGGATTTAAATCTTCTCGGGTCAGAGGTGTAGGGTTAGAGCCGGTGTAGCTTTATTTGACGTTCATAAGCGCATTGTAATATGCCTACTTGAATAATAAACTATCTTTATCTTAAGTTCGAGTATCGCACAAGACTGTAAGTTTTTCCACTTTTTTTATTTCCTAGCATTGTGGTACGGTTTACAGATGTTTCTACTTAATAAAAAAGCGGTGGTGGCCGAGTGGATATGACGTCCGACTTTCAATCCGGAGGTCGTGGGTTCAAATCCTGGCTCGTACCAATGAGTTTTTCGGAACTTATATATGAAATATCATCTGATATTTACCACTAGCTTTTCGGTGAAGGAAAACATCGTGAGGAAACCTGCATACATCTGCGAAGTAGTTCAAAGGTGTATGTGAAGTTCCCAATCCGCATTGGGCTAGCGTGGGGACTATAGCCCGAGCCCTCTCGCGCATGAGAGGAGGCCTGTACCCAGCAGTGGGACGTATATAGGCTGAATTATTATTATTATTATATATTATAAAAACATTCATCTTCCTCGCATTATTCCGGCTTTTTGCCACGGTTCATTACAGTCTAGGGTACGCTTGGCAACTAATCCCAAGAATTATCGTCGGCACTAGTTTTGAAGCTTGATAAAAACATTATTTAATACGTTTAAGTAAACAAGCTATCACTCAAAAGTTAAAAGGAAATGTTTGTAATTTCAAATTTGAATGTAACACAAAATAACAACAGCATAAAGGAAAAACACTAGCTGAACGACACAAGGGTGTATTGAGAATAGTACATTACGATACAAGTGCGAAAAATAGGAAATTCGAAACGAGTGGCGATAAATTAAAACACGACCGAAGGGAGTGTTTTAAATCGACACGAGTTGCGAATTACCTATTCGCACATGTATCGTACAACGTTTTACAGTACATATGGCCCTTTAAATGTTCGACACAGTAACGTAATATGCTACTTCTCGCACTAGTGCTATAAAGTAGCCCCATATGTACTGTAAATAAGATTTGTGGATTGGTCAAAGTACCTGTCACCGCATTTAGGGCATCGCCAACAAACTATTTTACAGTTTTGCGAAACTTTAATTCTAGGTACATTATATATTGTGATTTGTGAAATAAATTATTAAAAAAAAACAATGATTTCGCAAAATCTTGTGCACCTCTTACCACGATGAATATTTTAATGTCAGTCTTCTAAAAAATCCCATAGAAAATATTTAAATAATAATAAATAAATAAATATTATAGGACATTATTACACAAATTGACTAAGTCCCACAGTAAGCTCAATAAGGCTTGTGTTGAGGGTACTTAGACAACGATATATATAATATATAAATATTTATAAATACTTATAGATAGAAAACACCCATGACTCAGGAACAAATATTCATGCTCATCACACGAATAAATGCCCTTACCAGGATTTGAACCCGGGACCATCAGCTTCGTAGGCAGGGTCACTACCCACTAGGCCAAACCGGTCGTCGATATTTAATACCTACATTGATTTTACTAAAAATGTTTCAAGTTAGTTTTTGAATCAATCCATCTAAGAAATCATTGATCTTATTTCAGGACAAAAAACAGAAAAGTAAGAAATAATCACGGAAAAATAAACGCTTTAAAGCACATCACTAATACATATTCACTAACTCAAATCCCAACCAGGCAACTACTTGACACGGTTCGTTCTTTTCCACTTGAGTTCGAAAGGAAAGAACGGGATAAAAGATTCAAAACGTGTCCCCATCGTATGGGAATAACCAGGGCAACCGATAAAGGCTGTGAAAGAATTCTATTCAACGCATTCCGGATACCGAATGGAGGTTCTACGCCATTGTGTGTGCCAGACGATGCATATATTTTGCCTATTTCGTTCGGAGGTGTTGAACGTACGTATAACGTAATAGTTAAGCTGCTTATTCTGGATGCCTGGGTTTGATGTGATATTCCTATTGTTTTATGTGAATTTGGGAGTGTAATTTAAGAAGGGACAGCTAGCATCGCAGTCTGTGGAAAAAATAGAGGCCCTTAATAAATTTAGTTAATAGTTCTGGAAATCACTGGTTTTGAATGGTGAATTCCTGACGACACTACTAAATTAAATAAAAAAAATGTTTTTATTTCAAACGAGATATCCATATTACAATACAATAAATAATTAAAATTTTACTTATAAATTAATTAAAAATATTAATATAAAAATATAATATTAATATTAATATTAAATATCAAAAATATTAAGTGTGTTCGCTGCTTAGTAGATCATCTGCAACACATTTAATGATATTCAGTAAATTTAAATGTTTATAAATTGTTACTTATGACGTTTTATGGGACACTTTTAATCCTAAAAATGTATCAAATGTACATTAAGCCGCATATAACATATTTTTACTGCAACAAAACATGTTACGTATGCCTGGATATTTCAGATTCTACGCAACACATGGGAGAAATCATTAAACAACAAATATTAAAAGACCGAAAAAATAACGTACGCAATAGCCCTCAGAAATCACTTAACAATGAAATTGCGGCAAGATGAGCTTACACGTGCTATTAACGAATAAGATTTCATATAAAACTTTGAATCAAAAGCTTTATATCACTAAGTCGTTTTTCAATAAATCGAGTAGTTGCAAATCACATCTTTTTACCGTAGCATCTATAAATCCAAAAGGTAAACAGAAAACTCAAAAAGACCTCTCACAAGTCGTAAATCACGTCTTGTTACATATGTATGTTACCTGTATTATTATATATCAGTTTTTCGCAACACTACTTACGCATCAGTACTAGAAAACATTAAACGGCAAATATTAAAGACTGAAAAAAACATACGCAAAAGTCTCGGGAAATCACTTAACAATGGCGCATATTGACAAAATGAAATTGCGGCAAGATGGGCCTACACGTGCTATCGCCGAATAAAATTTCATAGAAAGCTTGGCAAACAAAGCTTGATGGGCCGGGCCATTAGGGGCCATGCATAAATTGTTAGTTTAGTGACAACCCCGGTACGGCGACGTGTGGGTGTTTTTATATTTGTTGGGGTAAAGGTCGATTATGAAGATGAAATGTTTAGAAATATAGGTGTATTTTGATTTGAGAGCCGTATGGATTTATTTAAAATATGGTTTGAAATCATTGTAATTAGGTTAAATCTTAGAACTTCTTGATTCCTTTTAGAAATATTAAATAAAGGTTTAAACATATTTAGCGTTTTAAACAGGTTTTCTTACCTTAAAGTATAAATATGTTAAGTTATAAATATGT